>NC_051177.1:205526830-205655556 GCF_013339695.2 Rhipicephalus sanguineus
TTGCGAATTCTGTGGCCCCTTTCCGCTAGCGCTCATATTTTGTTCATTTTCACGACATTTTCAGAAGGTAATATGTTAATTAAGATGTTCTTCAACAAATATGCATTTTTCTGTTTTCATTACGACGACGTGCAATGTAATATTAAATCGTGTTTCAGTAAGCGATTTCAAATTGATAATGTGTGTATGCACTTGCTTACATCTCCCGCCGCTTAGAATATATTAATTTAAATTAACAGGGAACATCAATAAGAAAGAAGTTGCAACTGAATCGCCCTAAGGTCGAGGCATCGATGGTGACACTGGCTCGGTGCAAATTTTAAAGAGATATCACTCGGCACCGCGGACACTTGCTGTCAAAGGCTCAAGTTTTCCACATGCTTGTGATCATACACAAAGACACGGCCGTGAGGGCAACAGCTGTAACAGATAGTAGTAAAAACGGACCGTTCGTTACATATCCTGAACACGAATGGTCCACGAACGGTATGTTTAAACAGCAAGCACTGGAAATACAATTGAAGAATCGCTCAGAAGCGGCCTCCCCACTAAGAAGTTGCTTTTTCGTTCAGGCACTGCCGTGAAGGCCAAACCCCATATACGCGAAAATGCACACGACAGCGACGAGCGACGCGACGTAGATGGTCTTCGCGCAAGCGGTCGCTTGGATGGGCAAACCCCATTCACGCGACGGCCTCGGCGAGCGATCTCCACTGTTGCTGGCATGAGGGCGTTTACTCGTACCAAAAGTGGCCCGTTCTCAGCGGTATGCAATGTAAAATACGATGTTTTGTTGCATAATGGTACATAAAATGTTTATCATTGTCTTGCAGCATTTTTTTCGATCCCATCACTGCTGCAACGTGCTGCCAAGCCGCGTCACAGACGGCGCGGGTCCTAGCATTCGCGTTCAACAACGTCAACATTGCGCTCGTCGCCGTTGGTCATGTTGATGAACGTTGTTGTTGATGTGCGTCGATAAGAAAGTGGCGGCAATCAGCAATACGTCACTGATGCATCTTATTCCGGTGTTTTGCTATTGGCTGCTTGAGCACAGCACTTCCGGGCGACGAGCGACGGACATGCGACGGATTCTAGATATGAAAAACCGAGCGATCGCGCGAAATCGACCACGCAACACGTCGCGCGAACGGCTCGTTTCGTCGCTCACAGCAAGGCGCGCGAGCGAACACGATAAGGAAGGGGAGAAAAGCGAGAACCGGTGCGGCAAACGAACGGAAGAGGGCGCGCAGCTGCAACTCAGTTTCAGATCGCTCGCTGAGCGAGAGCCAATCAGTTCAAACCAGGGGGCGCGCAGGCGCACTGACGTTTAAGCCGTTCAGGCAGTTGACGCATTTGAGGGTCGTTATAAAAGTTCTTGCAGCGCAGTGTGTAATGCCGAAATAAGTTTGTTGCGCGCATGTATTTTCACCACGTTGATTAATATTACGTGCCGGTATCGTCGCTGGAAGTCGCGGAATGGACACGTACTTACACAGCGTGTTGGGACGGACGCATCGTTGTTTGACATGGAATCGTTGACGGCCATGTGTTGTCGTAGCCCCAACGAGCGCGAAGCTTTGAACAAGATCACAAGCGCGCGCCTTTTGACGAGACAGACGCCACAGCGAATATCGCTCTTCGGTGAGTTCAAGAACGTTGCCAAATCGCGTGACTGTGCATGACGACTTTCTGTAGGTAAGATTGCCCGAGCGGCGAGCTGCCATAAGAGAGATGGTGTGCAAGAGGAAGTGTTTGATACGAAAGTATGCGTTGTACTAGTGTCTCTGCCTTCTGTGGTGTTCGTTATACGCTTCCGCGGAGCCGTTGCCGTGTGCGTCGATTAGAGATAAAAACAGCCTGAAGAATACGCGTTGCATTGCGCGATGCTATGCTTGTGTTATGCAGGCCTTGTGTTGTTTCGCCCTTCCTTGACTGTATGCAATGCGGCATCCTTGCATGAAATGACGTGCACATGCCTTGTCACTATTCGCAATGCCCATATACTGTCGCGCCGCCAAGCGGAATTCAGGAGCGTCCTCTCGAGGAGGGTTAGTAGACGACAAAATGGCAGCACTACGCAGTCGCTCCCTTGTTCGGCTGTGCTAGCCTCAGTGTTAACGCGTTGACAAGAAAAGAACACTACGACTTTGCATGCTCCCTGCATCACTGAACAAATCGAGCCCTCCGTGACACGATAGATCTGATTCGTTCTTGCGAGACGCGAAGTTTTCGTGAAAATACGTGGCAACTCGCGCTTTCAATGCTAGCCCACAGCGTACACGTACTATCAGCTTCGCGAGGCTTTCTGTAGCCAGGTAGGTTAGTTAAATGTTATCGTCCGACATATTCAGTTGAAGCTCACGCTGTTTTACTTGCATATAGCATTGGTCAGTGTTTCTTGTAGTGCATGAATCCCATAACAACGTACGCGGGAGGTCGCGCGGGCACGCGATATGCTTTTGTATAACTGAGCGATCTCAAGTT
Source organism: Rhipicephalus sanguineus (assembly GCF_013339695.2). Lineage (NCBI taxonomy): Eukaryota > Metazoa > Arthropoda > Arachnida > Ixodida > Ixodidae > Rhipicephalus > Rhipicephalus sanguineus. Next base: position 205,529,318 of record NC_051177.1, read on the forward strand.
GGCGATACATTAAAACAGGGCCTCTATCCTTTGTCAGCAAAGCGCTGTTACGAATCGTGCGAGCGACGTTTCAATCATTCGAGGACGCGTCTGATCGACACCTTTCGTGGAGCGAACGCTTTCCACGCCGTCCTTCGCCAGTGTGTTGGTTTCATAGCCAGCGCTGCGCCGCTTGTTTTTGTACGTTTGTTGATAGGTGGCAGCACACTGCAAGCGATTTGCTTGTTGACCGGTCTGAGAGCAAAATATTTTTCGCGCCCAGACGTCTCCCTGATTGTAAACGTGGTGACGCGGAGTAGTCGAAGTCGTTCGGCGGAGGAAATTCTTCAGATTGCTTTCAGCAGTGATGTTGAAAGAAACCATCTTGAGGACGAGGATTTTTCACTGGACGTAGAAGACTGTGAAAGCACCGAGAGTGACAGCGACGATGAACGATCAGCTGCTAACTCACGAGGAGCGAGTTGCACTTCACGTCCCCCCGTGCGTTAATGTTCTTTCACGCTCGTAGGTCACTTTGATTGTATTTAATGTATAATGTCCCTGAGCGAGATCGAAATAAAAGCATAGTTCCTCTTGTGCATTGCATGTATTACAATTATTGTGGATATATGGAGCGCCGCATGCCGCCAACACGCTCGAGCTCGACCAGCGAAGAGAAATGGTTAGAGCGATAGAACGTGCAGTCACGGCCACAATGCATGCCTCTCGCTCTCAGCTAACTTCTTTTTTCATTCTTTTCGATATTCATGTTTCGGTCGTGCTGATCGAACCTGCAACACGCGAGTGAAGTGAATTGCACACGGCTAGAGTCTCAGCATGGCTGTGACACAAGCGCTACTGAATGGGATGCGAAATGCTTGTGTTCCGTTGAAGAACTCCGCGTTCCCGACTGCGCAAGTAATGACGACGGCGTATTATGTTTGCAAACCATCACCACGTTAAACGTGCGGTCCCGTGCAGCAGATAGGCTGCCAGCGGACTCGCTGGCAGCCTATCTGCGGCATATCCGTCAGGCAGGCTCGGTACGTACTACCTCGGAGTGCCGTTCAGCTTATACGTCAATTCTAGTTCATGCAGTTTTATGTAGCACGCACAGGATTTCGCAAAGCATCGTTATGCACGGTAACGGAGCCGAAATATAACCTTTCACACCGCACCAAATAATTAGGTGGCGAGTACTTAGCACTTTCCATGATTTCGGAAAGCATTTTAGTCTCATATCCATTTCAGCGCAGCTCATGACTTCATCCGGTGAAAGTGGCACGGGCCGTACGTCCGCACGTCCTATGTTTTTCTATGCTAACAAACGGGTTGACCCTACTCCTGGCGCCATCTTGAAAAGCACGGCGCGCCACCTATAGTTCGTGGGCATTGCGAATAAAATTGAGTCTGCTTTTAAACATTACTGGTCGCCCCGTACCTTTTCTATGGTGGAAATGCAACAGACGTTATCGTTCAATAAGCATAGTTGGTCTAAATATATAGTTGTTAAGGTGCTCGACTGCTGACCCACAGGTCGCGGAGATCGAATCCCGGCCGCGGCGGTCGCTTTGCTTGAGGGCTCGCGAAGTGCTTGAGGCCCGTGTTCTTAGATTTAGGTGCACGTATAAAGAACCCCGGGTGGTCAAAATTTCTGGAGCTCTCCACTACGGCGTCGCTCATAATCGTGGTTTTTGGATGTTAAACCACATCAATTATTGTTATAAGCATGGTTATAATTAACTAACGTGCAAATCAACTTGATAAAAGTAGACGGGTGTGCAGATAGAGACACATGTACACACACGGCGCGGTCATGCATACGCCATGCTGCTCAGAGGCTATGCGTTTGTAGCTGCGTCGCCGCCTACGGTGCCGCGCTCGTTTTTGCAAAGAATGGACGTAATTGTTCTATATTAAAGATTTTAGTCTGTCTGTCGCGGATAGTAGCTCTTGGGTCCCTTGGCTAATCAATCGATTAGCCAAAGGAAAGCATGGCGGACTTTAATTGTTGGCTTTAACTGTAGTGTAGTAATAATGGCCTAAATTGAAATGGAATAAAGTGAACGGAAAATCGCCCTTTGCGTTGATGGTATTTAAACGCCCGATGCTCAACCGATTGAGCTACGACGGAAAGCGCTTCGCCGTACGCTTTGCTGGTTATTTAGGTATGTGTAGTCCCTTGCAGTGTTAGCCAGTGCCACTCGTACTCAAGGCGGTGAGTACGAGTGGCACTCTTCTTTGCCAGAGTTTGTCACGTGACACGCGATCTTTCCATGAGGCGGCAGCTGACCGATAAAACGTCGCATGCGAACTTGAGGCATAAGTCAGCCGGGGCAAGGACTTCGCGGTGAATGAAAGAAAAAAAGGGGAATTTTGGAGGGCCTCGTTTCTTTTTTATACACAACCAAAACGATCGAAAAGATCCCCTTCTTTCGTAGATTCAGCGAGGGCGTCGCCCCGGTAGACTTAAAGCATCAAGTTAGCATGCGAGGGTTTATTGGTCAGCTGCTATGTGGTGCTAAGACCCCGTCGCGGTGGTCTAGTGGTTATGGCGCTCGACTGCTGATCCGAAGGTCGCGGGATCGAATCTCGGCCGCGGCGGCTGCATTTTCGATGGAGGCGAAAATGTTTGAGGCCCGAGTACTTAGATTTAGGTGCACGTCAAAGAATCCCAGGTGGTCCAAATTTCCGGAGCCCTCCAGTACGGCGTCTCAATCATATCGTGGTTTTGGGACGTTAAACCCCAGATATTATTATTATTACGTGGTGCTAAAATCAAGTGCCACGTGGTGTCCTCTGTCAAAAATGAATGTTCCAAACTCGCCACCTGGGCTACGTGCGGTGCTGGCTGAGACTCTTAGGGATAACAAATACATAAGTACCCAACGAAGTAAACGGGGAAGCGCCAGACGCGTAACTAGAAGGTTGTGGATTCAGATCCCACCGACGGAAAGGGTGAGTTTTCGTCCACTGTAATCAATTTCAACGTACGCCATTATTACTACACTACAATTAAAGGGACACTAAAGAGAAACAATGAATCGGTTTAGATCGATAAATTGGGCTCTGAGAACTCTAATGTCGTTAATTTCGCCACCATAGGTTTATTAACAGAGGAGAAAACCAAGGTCAAAATTTCATTTTTAAATTTCGCGCCGAAATCTTCCCGCGTGACGTCACTGATTTCAAAGTGTATTTATCTTATTTTGGCGTCATTTGCTCAGTAAAATTACCCCAAACTTGGTATGTCAAGTCTCTGGCCCCCTCAGAGGACAGTGTACTTAATTTTTACCGATTAGGAACTACGTAGTCTCTAGTAGGCGCCGTCAAAACATGCAACGTCATGGCGAATGGTGTGGAAGCTTCAAGGTGGCGTCGCCACCCACATTTTGTTTTTGCGTATTTTTCGTGCTTACTAAGCATCTTCTCGCAGCAAGCGTGGTGGTTTTGGTGTCGTGAAAGAGTACTTTACTAATATGAGAAAAATCGTTTTGCTTTTCAGTGCCCCTTTAAAGACGACAATTAATGTCCGCTATGCTTTCCCTGGCTTAATTGTCTGTTCGATTAATTTGGTTGTGTCTAACAAAGAAACGAGGCCCTCGAAAAAATTCCCATTCGCTCGTTCATTAGGTTTGTACACGAGGCTCACTGTAAGGCAATTCATTTGTCTGAAACACGTTTTTGAACTGGTAGTAACAGTAAGTACACACATACAACTACAAACTTAATTCATTCGAAGTATAGCACACCACGTATATGTAAATCATCGTTGGTGGATGTGAGCTTCAGTTCAATTAAACTTGTTAAGCGAGTGCATGCTCTCCTTGTTGCTGTATCTGTGTGAGAAAAATTGGGGCAAATATTGGTCCTGCCACTCCATATTTTCTTTGTTTGATGAACCATACATCTTCTGTCTAGTAAAAGTTCTGTTAACGGAGAAGTAGCTTCGTTACATTGTATGCAAAAATGGGTCTGCATTTGTTTTTCGCACATGCTTTGTCGTAAGTTTTTATATTTTTGTATCTTTTTCTGATTAAAGCTCTGTTGTAAGTCAGCGCTTGTGCTTGTCATTCTTTTCTGTGTGCTTTGCCTCGTTTTCTTTTCCAGAATTTATTGGGATAAATTTATACATCACTAATCTACAGGAACTGCCTCTAGGCAATCTGTAGACCACAGTATATTTGTGAGGTAATAAGTCCGTAGACACTTTATATACTGGGTCATAGGAATAGCCTATGGATAATCTACAGACATTTGTCTGTGGATATTTTATAGACAAAAGTAAACCAAAGTAAATTTATATGAGCCTATAGACTTTTGTTTATAGACATTCTGCAGACATCGGTTTAAACGCATGAATTTTTATTAATCTACATACCTTCTATAGCCAATCTATACACTTAGACTTTCTTGTGGACTGGTCTATAAAAACTAGTGTGGTCACTATTCCATAGACTGTCTATAGACCAGTCTAAAGGACTCAGCTATAGAACGTCAATTGATTTTATAGACAGATGTCTACAAACTTTATATAGACTATCTAAACATATTTTTGTAAGGGTTCGACCTTCGCATAACGCGTCCGATGCTCTACCACTGAGCTACGGCGGCGGTCAGGTTCGGTCTCTGCTCGCGGCAAGTTATCTTTCGTCCACTTTACTTTCTTCACTTTATATCCTAATTACAACAATTAACACCCCCTGTACTTTCCTTAGCGTTATTGTCTGTTAGTTTTCATTAATATTGCGTCTAACAAAGAAAAACGAGCCCTAAAAGTCACCTTCTTTCCTTCATACAAGGCTATGTTATGATTTACTCTTTGCCGGCTCTACTCCTCACTCTTTGCCTCCCCCTCACCTTCACGTCGCTCCTCCTCACGCTCACTTCCATTTCCCACTCCATTGCTATGCTACAGTATACTATAAAAGGCAACGCTATGCTTTCTTCTCTCTTTTTCTGTTTGGTTCGCTTTCTTTGTCTCTATCTCTATTTGTTTATGTTTGTTTGGTTGTCTGTGGTTTTTTTCTCCCTCTCTGCTCCTGTTTCCATTCCTTCGGACCGTGGATAGGGAGGTTCGAATCCCACCTCGCCAAGAAATATTTTGTTATTAATTTCTTCCCCTACTCTCCACTTCTCCTCTTCCCCACCTCTCCTTCCTCCAACGCGCTGCTAGGCGGCGCACTCGGGGAAGCCAGGCGCAGCTGTGCAAAGGGGTTGCTCGGCAGCGCGCAGTTGCGTCAGAGCTAGGCGTATTTTCTGCGAACGATTTTCAGCGTCGGACCTCGAGCTTAAACAGCTCCGCTGGTGAAAAATTAAAGTTTGCTATAAATAATACATTTTGCCGCTCAGAGTTGTGGGTACTCATTTCTATGGAAGGTGGCCTCTCCCTTTCTCTCTTCTTTCACTTCCTTTTTCCCAACGGCGCTGACCCTCATTGGTTGCAGATACACGTGTCTGTTATCCTCAAACCACCACAACAGCCGCGAAAAAGGGTGGTGGTTCGCGGTCGTTCAATGAGGTGTGCTTACGTTAGCCAGTGCACGTGTGGCACCACGCGAATTCATTAGGTAAGCGAACGTTAACTGCGATACAGAGGTAATAAAACATATGTAGCCTACTTGACTTATTGACTGCATTCCTATCAATGCCCGAATTTTTACGTAGACTACTAGATTGGTATTTTGCATGCATATAACAGCAAAGTGATCTGACCAAAAAGTAAGCAGCCACCAGAATTTGATGTGGACGAACACCTTTATTTGTACTTCGCAGCGTCGTAAAAACCTAAAAATACATTTGAAAGCTGTAACTTCAAAAATTATTCACAACATGTTGAATCGTTTCTTTGGTGACTATGTGTGGAGTGTTAACGGTGTCCTGGATGTGTTTTGAAGCGTAAATACAGTGCTTACCAGCGACAACTGTAGGACAGCCCAGGTAGCGTCGCATACCAGGTTAGTGCACTTCCCGCATGCACATTAAAGCATGTCATAAAGAACAGGTATACTCTGGCATTCGTTTCTAACATAGCTTTTTCTCCAAATTTTTATGCTTGTTCGCGCATTATCTTTATTACATCCTAACCTGTGATTTGCTGAGGCATTCGGGAACATAAAAAGTTATGCACTTCTCACCACAGTAGAACGAAATACGTACGCTTAATTTTTTATTTCTTCTGCCTGCATCTGCGTACGGTCGAATTACTTGCGTAGTTGCGTATCGTGATGGATAGTTCCAACATCGCAGTTGCTTATAGACACCAGAGACGCTGCTGATAAGGCTCCCATGGGGTTCATAAAACACCACTATACAAAGGACAAAATGGTATCGGAGCATTTGGAACATTACCACAGAATATTTACGCAGATATTTACGCAGATATTTACTTTGTCAAGACATGACTTAAATAAACTGACTACTGCCTACACGTTGTCACATGCTGAAATGAAGTGTCACGGACACTCATGGTACAGGATGATAAGTATCTCAGCTGCGTGACTTACAATCCTGAGAAAATAAAAGAAAGATGAAGCGCCCACAGCCGCTTTTTTATAAACAAATACATACGCTTTGCTAATACTGCTCAAGAACTTATGCAAGGTTGTTTTTTACACTACTTGTGACTCAATTCTTAATTCTGTACACAGCGCACTCCGATTTTCTGGTTTCTAGATAAAGCTGGAAACAATAAGAGCTCTAGATGAACATTTGATCGTGTGTTTCTGCCCTGCTACACGAACAAGACGACTAGCTTGCCACGGCTCCATGAATGAACGAATATGTTCATGTGTACGTACATTAGAAATCCTTATTCAGCGACATCCTACAATGAAATGCGACATCAGTGGCTGCGTCAGAATATCACGCGGAAAGAATACGTCTGAAAATGGCAGCTATTTACGGTAGTATTGGGTGACCTTTTAGTTTAGGATAGACCGTGAAATCAAGGTTTCATTGTTTTTTAAGACATGAACCGTAGTGGCCCGACACCACCACCGAGAGAGGTGGTAAACAAATAAGCACTGCCGTTAGACAAGCACGCCATAAACTTTACGCGACGGTCTCTCTTCCCCTCTACCTCCAATTTTCCATAAAGTCTGAAATCACAAGACGGAGCATACAAGATTATCGCTTTAAAGCAATGAGATTTTTGCGGCCAGTCATGCGCCTCGATTTGTCTGCACCGTTCCCAATAGTTGCGTGCTGCGTTTCTCGCTCACGCAGACTGTCCTTTTTTTCGCATCGCCATAGTCCAGCACGATCATCACAGCGACTTTGAGCGCTCATCGTGGCAAGATGCCAAGTGGCCCGCGCGAATGCATCACTAGAGGAACAGCTTTCCCGGGTTCATGATGCCCTTCGGGTCAACGGCGTTCTTGAGCGTGCGCATAAGCTGGATGCCGCTCTCGCCAAGCTCTCGGACCAGCAGACCGCGCTTGCCGATCCCGATACCGTGTTCACCCGTTGACGTGCCGTTCAGGTCCAGAGCCCTGCGCAAGAGAAAAAGTTGAAAGCCCACGTACAGAACGCCCAACGACGCAGTGCATCTTGTAAGACGCGCAAATGGAACAGAAGGATACGCCATGTCGGGTGTTTCGTTAATTTTTCGTTGCGATACACCATTTAGCCAGCACACTGTTTCATAAGTGAACATTAAGTAGACCGAAAAAAAAGGCAACCCTCGCGAATGGTGAGAAATGCAGAAAACATTAGGTCATTACCGATAGATCTGGAGAACTATAACATACCTGTTAGTTGTTTTGCTAAGACATTCCTAAGGCTGCCAGATGCCCGAAAAGGCAAAAAATTTTGATTCGCAAATAATGATTATTGAACATTTCTTAATTCCACAGAAAACTTTAAAACACTCGCTGAGATGGTTTGATTGAATCAAGTTTCTTCTCGAAATATGCTCACTGCGTAGTGTCTAACACTGATTTCGAGATATACATCATAAGATTAATAAAAAGCACATGACTGCTCCACATGACCATGCCTAACTCTTTTTGAAAAAAAAAATATGTTGCAAACCCCGGCGTGTTACTCACGAAAGCAACGTAATCCTCACCAAGTGTAGGAGCACATTCCTACAGTCTGACAGTCGGGCGAAGCTCGAGCACTGTCAATATTCAAATCTTTAACCTCAGCTTGAGTTTAAATTAAAATTAAAAATAAATATTACCATGTTGTATACTCTGTTGGCAACTCTGACAATACATTAGTGGGTCGCCGCTAATTTTACGTTGTCAAAGGGCATCATATCTCTCCTGAACAGCACTAAAAGTACTGTAGTTGGGTGAGATGCGTGGCAATTTCTAGCTAATGTTTGCTCACGCAAATGTCGGACGGATCGCGCAAGCTTCGCCATGTGCGCATTGCATACTGTGGGCTGTTTTGCTTAATGACAAGTGAGACGCACGCACCGGAAGTGTTGCTGACATTCAAGACGCTTGGATTATCCCTCTGTTATTGGCGGTCATGTATCAGCCACCTTGTGCTTCTCCAAAAGCACCCAGAGCTATATCGAAGACAATGTGATGGGCTCAATTTCGTGCTAGTCATGTCTAACATCGATGCATGACGCTTATTCTATGTTGAATAATAAGTCCAGAACAGTATGCAGATTTGCATATTGTAACGCAAGATTAGGTTTGCATGAGCTGCCTGTTAGAGAAAGAAATCTGTGCGATGACAGGTTATTAGGACCAATGACGAAACTAGACAACGTGTCGATGCGTACGAAGTGATTTCCGTTCCTCTGATTTGTGGTCTCGTTACTCTCTCTGCTCTGAACTCAAGCTGGTTTTTGTTTATGAAAACAATTACACCATTTCCCGCTAAAGGGGACCATGAGGCGATGTGAAGCCGGAGCACTTGCACGATCGCGTTCCGTTGGCGTTCTTTGGGCATGCTACCGACCTCGCGTCGTCGAATGCGAAGAGGAACGCTACGCGCGTCTGTCTTCCCTCTAGCCTGGCCGTTAATTCTCACAGATCGAGCGGGGAACGCGGGGGGCAGGCGTGCGAGAGGGGAGCAGCGTAGGAGAGGAGAGAGAGGGGGAGGGGACGCGCATGCCCTGGTGGTCATCGCGGCGTTGCGCAGGAGAGAATTTCGGCATGTCTAGCCCGCCTTTCAGAGGAAGAGTGGAGAGGGGGAGGGGAGAGGGAAAGTGGAGAGGGAGAAAATGGGAGAGGGTGAGTGGAGAGGGTATGCGCATGCGCAGTAAGGGTGGTCACGCCACACACCACCACCACCACCACCACCACCGGATTGAACGCCGCCATAAGATACTTCGCATCTAAAAGGTTTGCGTACACAGCATAAGCTAGGTGCGTCATACGGAATGACAAAATGATTAAGAGAGCCGCTGGGCCGAAGGCTGATGCAGACGCACCTGCTGGCCAGTTTGTGAGCTACGTCGAAGATGTTGGCGGTATCCTTTGGGTCCTGCGGGTCGAACAGCATCATTGTGTGGAAGTTGCCGTCACCCACGTGACCAACCACGGTGGCCAGGATGCCGTGCTGCTCGATGTCCTCCTTGGCGACCGCCACCAGCGCCGGCAGCCGCGAAATGGGCACGCACACGTCGGTGACATAGCACCGCGTGTTTGGGCGCAGGGCGCACGTGGCGTAGAAGATGGCGTGCCGCGCCTTCCAGAGCTTGCTGCGCTCCTCAGGCTCGCGCGCCCACTGCAGCTCCGATGCGCCGTTACTATGCGCAATCTCGGTCACGATGTCCACCTGAAAAACAGAAGGCAAGTTGAGCATTTCAGAGAGGAGTATATATATATAATCTAAAGACCTCCCCCACTAACGTCACCACCGACGTAAAAACGAAAAATAGCGTCACGCTTACAAGTTCTCAACCATTCCTATATCATGCTTGCGATCTCAATTTTCTGATTGTGCAGTTGTGCTCGTCGCTGAGTGAAAAGTGGCGAACAAAATAGCGCCTATACCTGAGCATGAAGGACATGGCCTAAGATGTAGATTGCTTACAAAAACCTGCAGCATTTGAGCGGAGTTATGAGAGCGTAGCTATTACAGACCTGAAACCACATGCTGGCTAACTGAAGGCAAGTGTTGGCAGAAGTGTTGGTTGGCTAATTTTGAAAAACGACAAATTCCCTTACGCATTTGCCTAAGGTGGCTCGAAGGCGAAAACATGAATTTTCTTCTCATTCGAGTGTGCTGTTCAACCCGCACCCCACACCCACCCCGGAAAGGTTTCTGCATCCAACGTGGCGTTGCACTGCCTCCGGGAGCGGAGGCATTTCAAGCTTTCTGCACCTCACGTGGTTTTACAGTGCCTCAGAGATCGGCCTACCTTCGACCAAGCGAGGATATCATACGACGTCAGCATGTGACGTCAGCATGACGTCACACAACGTGACGTCATGATGACGTCATAATTTTTCCGACCTCTGACGCAATGACGACGTCATAAGGGGGGCGTTATGGATGATGATTTTTCACATCACTCGTGTTGACGCTGCAGCCGACGCTGACGGCCGCCTTTCGCGTTTGATAGGCCGTAATAATTCATGTATTCATCGTTCGAACTAACGCTCCCTTCACCAACCTGCTCTCTGACGGCTTGGTCCGAGGAACCGTGGAACTCGAGGAACAGGGTAGGCGTCACCTTGTAGTTGGTCTTGCTGTACTTGTTGCAAGCCGTGATGGTGTTCTCATCTAGGAACTCGATGCGGGCCACGGGGACGTTGCACTGCAGCGTCTGAACCACGGCCTCGACGGCCGCCGTCGTGGTCGGGAAGGGACACACGGCCGCCACGATCACCTGCGCACGAAAAGCGTACAACGTGGCACCTGTAGTGATGTCATACCTGTGCTCTGCTGTCGTCACTCAAGTAATGTTTAGGTGTGACGTGAAAAATGTATGCTGAAGCTATCAAAAGTTATTGCGAATAATCCAACTGGCGAGCACAAGAGAGCTATTCACTTTACTAGAGGAGTGGTACGCTTGAATGCGGTATACGTGTTGCGTTGATGATAGTTTTGTGGGATTTGATGCTTTATTAGACGCCAAATAAACAGCATATTTATAGCGGCACAGTATGTAGGACTATAGCTAGCTGCACATATGCGATGTGTAACAAATGACGCCCAGTACAACGGGATTTATTAATGTTATTTATGGTAGCTTACAAAACAAAACTGACGTAAATTTGACATGGGCCGTTGTTGTGTCATTACAGACGACTGAAAAAAACAAGACAACGACGAAATGTTTTTTGAATGACACCAAATCCAGGATGCAGCGTTCACATAGTACCCACCACACGATGTGGTATGTTGACCTGGTGCGTTTAGACGAAGAAATGCAGTTTTTAGAATATCAGAAATGTGACGGAAATTACATTGCCCACGTTGTGCGTAGAGCCTGCAGCTGCTGGCATTTTCTTAACAATACCACAATAAAAACGTGGCTGAGGGAGCATTCATAGCTCTGAAATATAAGAACCACATTGAAGATCAATTGAGTCCGTGAGCTGCAGTGTGGTTGCAATGGACAGAAGCATGCTCCGATTGCCGTTGATGGCCCAGTGCGCAGCTTTCCGCGCGATTTTCAGAAATTAGAACCAAGTGGCTCGTTCATACGAGAATCTGCCTGCAGATAGCTACCTACGGGATGTAGCTGCAATCAAATGTCATTTGAGGATATTAAAGGGACGCTAAAAGCAAATAATAATTTATGTCAGAGTAAAAGATCAATGTATGACAACGTATAAAACGACAATATTAGATAGTTTTAGTTTAGCGCGCGCAACGGCCTTGCGCACGCAACGGGTGAGAGAGACCAAGACTGCGTATGCGCTGAACCTAAGAGATGCGTGCGTTTGCGCGCGCAAGAGATGCGCACGCTAGATCTCGGCGCTTACGTTGCGCCCGCTACGGCCGTTGCGTACCTTACGGGCGCTTCTCTCGCGAGATCTCGACCGGTCGAGACAAGCAAAATGGCTGCGTCCGACACAAGCGGCACGGCGTTCATGGAAGCGAATAAATCCCTCGTCCATTTCGGAATTGCCCTCGGTTTGGAGCTCCTTCCTACGTGAGTAGCTTGAATCCGTTCGCGGACCCAGTGCAGTGTACAGTGATCGCTGCAAAGATGCAGGATATATTCGATGTCGTCGAGACTGCAGTCGCCCTTCAAAAGCCACCGCTCTCGGTTTGTGAGCATCAAATCGTCTATCTCTTCCCATAAAAGAGTGGCCAAAAGGCGCTGATTCGAAAGGATGCTGGGAGGCATTTTTCCTCCCTCGCTGCTGCTCGCCTCGTAGAAGTCGTACCAACCGTCACCGTTCACCACAGATCACCTCAACAAAATTTGCGCCATCGTAAAATATTGCCTTGTCTCGTGCCTTGACTTGAGTCAACTATGATCGGCTATTGTAGTTTATTTCTTAGCCACTAGATGGCGCAGAAAAACACGCCGAAGAACGCGTAGTATAACTACGCGTTCTTCGATTCAGTAACGAAGAACAATGTACATGCTGCGGGGGAACTAAGGAAACGATGAAATATGTACTGATTGAATGTGGCGATATTCACCCAGGTATACTTGTGGGCACGAGTCTACAGGAAGCCTTGGGTTTTAGGGACAACATCCGCGATAGAAATATGGAAGAGACGGTTAGAGTATTGGTGGCAGAAAAGTAGAGATAAAGTACAAAAATAAATAATGGGGGGAAAAAGAGAGGTCATTCTGCCTTAAGAGGCAGAGAGATGGACCGTGAATTTATATTTTTTTGGTATAATAACATAGATTTAATCAATGTAGATAAGGTATTAGGCCAACATGAAACAAGGAAGCTTTTGTTTTCCTTTTTTTCTTTTTTCTTCGAGCCTGGTGGCAGACATGTCACCGCCGCGTTTTAAAGGGGACGCTCATAGCATCCATCCATCCATCCATCCAGAAGAAGGTGCTGACGCCTAGAGGCAGTCCACGTTTCGGTTGTTGCGTACGGTAAACTAAAAATGTAGGAGACAGCCTCAACTCTAACGTACGTAGCGCACAGGCCTTTGCGTACGTACAGGTTTGCGCGCGCTAAACTAAAACTCTCTGTTATCAACAGCAGTGCCCTACTTATCGAGAAATTAAGCGAAATGTATCACACGACAAGCGCCACGAGTGGGACATTTTGGAAATGATCCCAATGACGTGAGAGCGTCCGACAACAATTAATCACTAGTAAACTAGCTGCAATAAAAAAAGAACCTTCCGTGCATCAAGAGACGTAATAAAATGCTGCTTGTTCTTTTCTGTTTGATTCATGGAAAAAAGAACCTCTTTGGCGTTGCCATGGAGAACGGCGCACATGGTTCATAGGTTCCGTTTTCGCCGAACTGCGCTTCGCCCGGCTTCGCTCACGCGGTCGCGTCTCAGGGGTATTTTCGATATCGCGTACTGCTGCGTGTGCTTTGCACGCTCGTGAAAGTCGCTTTGGCAGAATGTTCGACAAAATGCCGCATGCATGTGATGTTGCCAGATGCCCGAATGGTGCACGCCGCCAGTACTGCAGCAAAGAAACCGATGTGTCTTTTCACGGGTGCCGCAGAATGAACCCTTACGCTCGAAGTGGCTGAGTGTCATGCCATTGCGCCAGTGTGCTAAACAGTCAAAAACTCTGCGTGTGTGCTCGCTGCACTTTCGTGCTGAGGATGACGAGACCAACCACAACTTGGGCAAGGCTTTCAATGTGCCCTTCCGAGCAAGGCTTTGCTCCAGCGCCGTTTCATCCGTATTTCTCTAGTCCGAGAGTCATGCAGCTCGACACCCTGTCCGAGTTCTGCAGGAGGACGACGCGGCGAGTTCGACATTTGCTCCTCTTGATAAAAGAAGCTGCAAGAGGATGTATGTATGCTGCTGCTACTCTGTTGCTACTAGTGTCGGCGGCCGCGCAAGTTTCTGAAAGAAGGATTTTTGTTTTACTAATTATGGAGATGGGGGTGTTCCTTTTATTACATCCCCTGAGTACATGCATGGTTGAGAGTTGCCCTGTCACGTTGGGCACAGCAACAGTGACGTCAGAAAGACCGCTTTCAGGCAGGTGATTTGAAGTGTGGTAACGCGATGCGGACCACTAAAACGTGATTTTATGTCAAAACTAGCACTACGAGGTTTCTGGACCGCTATTTCAACAATCAACGTCGACTTAATATTTTAGTGTCCCCATAAACGAGAAAGTGAGAGATTAATACAGGTAACCTTTGTTTAGTTGCGCTGAATCGGGTTATATTGTCCTCCATAGTAGAATGGCAGCGCAACCACACACGTACACGGCAAAGAAGGACCACGAAAACACAGCGCTGATGTAGGCTTACTAGATGCCACTATACTACTAGCTGCCTCTTGTAGGATGTCACTATATGTCGCTACTAGATGCCGTACTAGATTCCTATTATATTATTTATTTATTTAATATTTATTTATTTTATTTCACAATACCGCCATTATCTTCAGAGATTATAGCAGGGAAGGCACATGAAAAATATATGTTTACACAAAATCATATGTGGTTAAAATCACAAAAAGTCAAAATGACATACAAAATCATGCATTATACATTGCGATAGAAGACCACAAAATAAAACAATTTTAGTAACAAAATCATGGGCGAGGTTATCGCTAAAAGCAACTGAAAAAAGGTAAGGTATACATTTGTAACATGGTGTAGGTTCAGCAAGTACACATTACTATTGAACACATTATTCAAACAGTTTTATGAACAACAAGTAAATCGAAGAAAATGTCACCTAAAGTAATACCTTCATAGAAATAGTAAAGAAAAACTATGTATTAGTAACATGACACAGACTCATCGCTTAGCAGGTTTATGGATGATTCGATGGTTAGGGTAGGTTTCAATGAGTTCCAATCTTTGATGGTAAGAGAGAAAAATGAATATTTGAAGCAATTAGTGTTGGAAGAGTATTCGGCAAGAGTATGGGAATGCTTATGACGGGTTGGTCTGCCATGAAAATAAGATATATACCTTGAAGTATCTATTTTTATTATGTTCTGTAGTAGTTGAAACATTACTTTTAGCCTTGTTAGTTTTGTTCGGTTTTGTAGTGTTAAGATGCCAGCGTTATTAAGTAGATGTGTCGGTGAGTCTGTCAGTCTATACTAGTTAAAAAAAACAAAAAAAAAAACGCCAGGCCTGCGCTGAAACCGCAGCACAGTCACAGCGAAAGCTGGAAGAGCGGCGTTTCTAGAGGCCGTTGTAAGCTCTCTTGGGGCTACAATACAAGTACACTAGAAAGGTACCCACTACGCCATAAATCACAATTTTTGTGAACTTGGGAAGCACCTACTAAGCCATTATTCGTCATTCTGCGGAGAAACGAGGCACCAGCTACACGTCTGTAAGGCATTATGTGCACTTTGTTGACGCGACGACTGATGACGATGAAGAATTATGGCTCAGCCCTTTGTAATGGGTTGGAAGCTTTAAACGGCCCACCAGTTATGTAATTTGCATTGGGTGACGCCCGATCGCTATTTCCCTCTCCCGTCATGCTGTATAACATACGTTGACGTGGGAGAGAGACGGGGGGGAGGGCGGCGAAGAACTTTACTGAGACCCCGAGGAAATGGATCATGCGCTCATGGGCTTCCTTGCCAACCAATACAAGTGCACTTGCGAGGAACCCACTATGCTATAAATCATTGTAATTTTACTGAGACCCCGAGGAAATGGATCATGCGCTTATGGGCTTCCTTGGCAACCAATACAAGTGCACTTGCGAGGAACGCACTACGCTATAAATCATTCTAATTTTTTAGAAGTAGGGCAGCAGGCACTGTGCAATTTTTGTCATTCTACGGAGAGCCGTCGTACCTGCTAAATGCATGTAAGACATTATGCGCACTTTGTTGATGCTGTGCCTGATGACGATGAAGAATTATAGCAGAGCCCTTTGTAATGGGTTGGAGGTATTCAACAACCTACTCGTTGCGCAATTCGCATTGTGTGATGCCTTGTGACAGAATTCGCGTTGTGCGACGTTTGGTGCTTATTTTACTCTTCTATCACGCTATACTGCTTATGCTAATGTGGTTCCTTCCCGACATGAAGCCTGTATAGGACCTTTTTGCAAGGCAGTTTCAAGCACCGGCATGGCTCAGATGTTGAATACTGGGCTCCCACGCAGAGGGCCCAGGTTCGAATTTCGTTCCATCCTGGAATTTTTTTCTTGTTTCGTTTTTTTTCTTATTTCGAGCGATAGTGGTTATGGACACCGGCGGCGGCGGACAACTACGGCGCCAAAAACGGCCAGTGAAATGATTTCATAACAGCTTTCGCTGTAAAATAAACCTGACTGCTTTTCTTTAAACCGCTTCTATTTTAATATTCTGTTGGTTGGTAAACGGGAACCAGACAGGGCTGGCATATTCTATACAGATCGGATGAGGGTTGTATAAGCTATTAGCTTGGTATTCGGTGGTGCGTGCTCGAGACGTCTTTTCAGTAAGTATAGTCTTTTCAGGGCTGTACTAGTAATGCTATCAATGTGAGTATCCCATCTAAAATCGTTTCGCTATTAGATGGCCAGCAGGTCAAGCCTACTGGCTACTTCGTAGGCGCGACTGAAGATACAGTCTTATGTCCGGATCCTAGATGCGCAGCAGGGTGTCCAAGTCTTCTCAAACAAGATTTTTTTTTACTAATTATGGAGATGGGGGTATTCCTTATATACCTTGAGTACATGGTTGAGGGTAGCCCTGTAACCGCAATGTGTGTACACGGGAAAAATTCTGTCGGAACGTGTGGGACAGAACTACAGCGTTGGAAAAAGAGTCTGTTCGAAACACATCAAACATATTCAAGCGAATTGAAAGCTTCTGTTGACTGACCTGCGAAGCTGGTGTTGGTGGTGTTATAAAAAAAACCCTCCTCACTGCGGCAGCTGGCGTGCACCAAAGAAATAATGAACTAATTTTTTTTTCGGGGCTGGCGTTTGAGCCCGGGTCCTTCCGGTCCGAGAGCGAGTGCCTTGAGCAGTGGGCCACGCGCCCATGCTTGCCCAATGAGAACTGAACTGAATCATAGGAATGAGTTCTACCAATGATGCAAAAAACAATTGAGAAGCAGTACACTTGACATGGGTGCTTCATTGAAATATTACGTGTTGGCGGACTAAAAGCGATCTGCTGGACAACGCGTAAGGTCGTATCAGGAATGCCACATTTCAGGAAAATTCTGACTTGGAGAAAATTGAATTCGTAACCCGCGTTTCCATCGTTTCGACGACCGCGTGACGGTCCTTTCGTTGGGCCGTTCTAGATGCTGACGAATGCTGGAAAGAACGTGAAGAGCCATTGCCGATTCCGCGTGAAAACAGCGTTCCGGTGACGGCCGCTACCTATAATAAAACTGAACGCTTACGTTAGGAAGGAGCATGGCGCAATGCGAAAGAAATAACGAAATAAACAACGAAAGAATGAACAAAAGAAAGAACGAAAGGAAGAAAGAAAGAAGGAAAGAAAGAAACAGAAGGAGCTTGATGTGGGCGAGTTGGTGTAGCATATTGGAAAATTTAACGCTTTGCAAAACACACGAGGACTAGAAAGGAACACTTAAAACAGACAAGAGCAAACTAACAACAAGTTTATTTCAGGAAACACTGATATTTATACATGTAAAAAACACACGTCACATCACATGCTCACGCTCTATCGCGACAAGAAGGTAATCTTTTTCTTGGAGTGCTACTGACGCACGACTGATGCAAGTGTCTCCGGCACGCGCCATCTAAAACGCTTCGAGAATCTCTCTCTCTAATCTATCACCGGATCGTGCCAAGAGTTTTGTCTGGTCAAGAACTGGACGGCAGTTGCAGCGCTGACAGTGCTCCTCGGACGAAAGAAAGAAAGAGAGAAAGGAAGAAAAAAGAAAGAAAGAAAAAAGAAAGGAAGAAGAAAGAAAGAAAGAGAAAGAAAGAAGGAAAGGAAGAAAAAAAAAAGCTGTAGGCTGGGTACGCCAAGCTTCGCTTCCCCCATTTTTCCGCCAGGGAAAGGGATCCTAACTTTTTTTTTTCATGAAATCACACGAGACTGGACATGTCGGTATTCCATTTCAGTATCTATCACACAAAACAAGACATGCACTGAGTGACAACCGACGAAGACAGGTGCCATCTTCGTCGGTTGTCACTCGGCCCTTGTCTTGTGTTGTGCGCTAGGATATTTCACTGGCGACATGCTCTGTGGGCGCGCTGCTTCAATCGCTACGGCGGCAGGCTGTTGAGCACGAGGCGGCTCGTTCGGTGCGGAATGCTCCAGCGGCGTTCCGCTTGTGAGATAGAGCGCCCATGTGTTGTGCATTTATGAACGCCACTCGAACGCTGAGTGGCGTTCATAAATGCTGAGAATCAATATGCTGTTTACCCCTATCGGGTGCTCATATCACGCAGACAAACTATCTGCGTAGCTTCGTTGTAGCGTGGAAAAGGCCGTGGACAACACACAGAGACGTAAGACGCACATCGCTGCAAGGTTTGGGGTCACAGTCAGGGGAAAAAATTTTCCGAGTTCAATTTGCAGTCATGTGAAGTATAGGACATACCAACTTTCCAGCAATTCTATAGCCAAGACCAAATGCCTATTAAAGCATTGTTTCATTATGAGAAAAGCGTGAAATTTGCTTGAAGCCGGCCATATCTACTCGTGCAATACGAGCACTCACTGATGCGAGCAGCCCCGCTGATGCAGCTTTTATCTCTGGCTGCTCCGTATATCAATAAGAAGGTCTGCTAACTTGCATAGCTTCCTGTCCTAACGCTGTCATCAGCGCACGTCATTCAAGTGACGTTCACGCTGCGTTTACGCCTCACCTGGGGTGCCGAGTGAAGTCGAAGTGTGGCCTGCGTGATGATGCCCAGCGTGCCTTCAGAGCCGACGAACAGGTTGGTCAAGTTGTAACCCGCGGATGTCTTGCGCGTGCGACGCCCCTTGCCCGCCGTGTTAACCACCGTACCGTCCGGAAGCACAACCTGTAGGATGAGCAGATGCAATACTGTAAGCTGAGAACAAGCTCAAGTACGAGACCGAATTTAGCATTACTTTGTCACAAACTTTTGCTCCGTGAAAACGGTGCGACGTTGGTTTGAAGGGAGTAATGTAATCGCCGTAATTTGGCTCTTCATGTACTTCGACGTTAGGCTTGGGTTGGCCGTTATGTTATCTTTCAATCGAATATATCGAGCGTGTATCAAGAGCACGCAGTATCATGGAAATAAGTTGCGGCAATGTTTTCTAAACGGAACTGCTGTAAGTGCTGCAGTTCGTAAAAATTTGTAACCTCTGTGATAGGCCGAGGTATGTTTAATTTTTACAGTTCACGAAAATGTTAAATACGAAGCATATCTTGGCGAACCAAAGAGACTTCGAGCGTACTTATCTAGCTGCTACGTCGTCGTGCTATCGCGGTCGTTTCACTGGCATGATGTATACAAAATCGACATAGGCTTCACACATGTGTGTACGACGAACATAAATGATAGGTTATGACATTACTATCATGTTATGCATGTCATGTACGTCATGACATCCGTGGCAAGGTCTTATTGCTCTCGTGATCGTTCCATTAACCTGCTATATGCCAAAATTGGCATGACGTGAAATTAGTGCATGACTTAACATAGATTGTTGGTCATGACACGAACAGCACGATATTCATGCAACTTGCGTCACGACATACATAAGAAGGCACTCTCGTGATGTCATGGTGGTGGTTTCATTAACTTGCTATATACCAATACGTTTATGAAACGTCGTGAGCGTATGACGAACATGAACGACATGTATGTTTGTGGCACGCATGTCATCTGCATCATGACATCAATAACACAAAGGACGTCATGCAAGCGTCGCGAAGCCCTTGCAGTCGCTTCATTAGCATGGTACATACTAGAACGTACATGCATGCATGACAAACATGAGATAACGAATTACACGCGATGGCACGTCTTAAAACCAATGAATTCGGCGTAAGCAGATTCTCGCTGACTGCTTTGCATAACATCGATTCCTAAAGTGCGTGGAATATGCTGGTTGTTTTTTTCCCCTTTGTCTCAACATGTGCGCATATAGGCGTTACTGTTGTTCTTGACAATTATGGCGCATAGGCTGTTATTCGGTGTCCTAGTCGGTGTTCGTCATTGCTTCCATAAAGCGCTGCTGATGGAAGCATATTAGTCATTCAGCGAGTACCGGCTTATTGGGATGCAGTCTGTTATAGTCCGATATATACAGTGAAACCTCGGTGATACGAATGTCGCGGGGTTACCAAAAATATGCGTATCATCCGAAATTCGTATCACCAGAAAACATGAAAAATTAGTATGCGACAAAATAAAGTTGGCATACGTTTTGATTCTGTGTTCCCCAGGGCCGCAGCGACGTCATAAACAGCTCTGAATGATTGACAGTAAAGTTTTTAAACGTCAACGATCACACTTGTACTTGTAAATATACGGTGCATGCGCGCGTGTGTAAATAATGAACCAGATGTGTTGTGCCCCGTGCCCGCCAGTAGCCCCTTCCTAATCTTACTACGATTTTCTGCATCCCACCAGAGTACTGCGGCGAAAGTGACTTAAGAAGCGCTTCGTACGCGATAGATGCCAAGCTCTTTCGCCAAGACCGTCCGCTTTGTCTCTTGGAGTCTTCGTGCACGTTTCATGGGACTTCATGGCGGACGCGCAGCCTAAGTTTCAGTCTTGTTTTATAGAACGTCTGATTCGGGAACATGGCTTGCATCGACGTGACAGGCACGTGTTAACACAGTACAAGGACGCTGCTGCCTCGAGCACATGAGCACGCGTCAACACGTTAAAAAAAAAGGAGACGTCAACGTCATCTGTAATCTAAACGCGAAGGCGCATAAAGGCCTACAAGATTCGCGCGCACTATCTCGGAGGCAACGGCGCACCACTGATGGTCGCGCAGCGCGCATGCCCGCGCCCGCGCGTGACTGCCGCGTCTTCCGCGACAGCGCGGGCAGCACATATTCCTACCTGTGCGCTAGCGTACGTTCGTATCCAACGTCGCGGGGTGCAAATCGGTTCGCAACAACCGTACTCGAATACATTGCAAGCCAATTGGCCTTGGTCGGGACCACAGAAAAATTCGTATCACCCCGCAATTCGCACGAGCCGTGATCGTATCACCGAGGTTTTACTGTATTGACATTGAAATTTAATACCATGCAGCGCTTTACGAGTAATTTGAAGCCTGTCATTCAAAGCTGCGATTATTTTTCCATGTTTCTGAAAAGCGGCGCACACATAGGCCTTTGCGATTCCTGGGATCGCAACGTGACCTTGGACTCACAAGAAACGCATGGAGTGGCACACACGTAAGCGTGACAGTGTGCTTAAAACATTGCTTATGAAAAATTCTTGCATGAATATTATGAGAGCTTTTAGTGTTCCTAGAACATCTGTGTATCTGACAGCTTTTTTGTGCTTTCTAGTTCCGATTTCTTGTATTGTCATCCACGGAGCATAACAGTCGCCTGACGGAGACAAAATCTCTGCAGTCAAACGTTTTTGTATGCGTACAAATTGCATGTGTCTTCATATTGCGGCTTTTAACTGCTAAAATGTGTCGCGCAAAATATTGTTCCATACATACAATACCTGCATTAACTCGATACATGTAGATTCATCATCATCTTGCTGAAGTATTTCTACACTGCACTGTAAATATGTTTTGTGAAGTGCTTGTTCAAAGCAGAAATGAATTGCGTTAGTAGGTGTTAATAGTTTCTTCTTGCACTGTATCCTTGAAGTGACCGGGTCGAGAAAAAATGCAACGAATGGTGCGCAATGTCTCCTCCAGCACGGGCAAACAGACACACGTGCAAGGGGACGTGCGCACGAAACAGTTTCCCCTGAAAAGGTCAGCGCCGCTTGCACTGCACATACTCTGACTGTGCGGCGAAGTCAAACCCAAACGTTCACGCACCTCCAAGTTGAGAACGTTCTCCCGCATCGTCCCGTACCGCACAGCGTTGGTGCCCGACGCGCTGGTGGCGCACATGCCGCCGAGCGAGGCGTCGGCGCCCGGGTCGACGGGGAACCAGAGACCCGTGTCGCGGATCTGCTGGTTCAGGTTGCGCCACGTGAGGCCCGGCTCGACGACCACGTCGAAGTCGCTGGCGTTCAGTTCGACCATCTTGTCCATCTGGGAGACGTCGATGCAGACGCCGCCCTTCACGGCATTCACGCCGCCTTCAAGGCCGGAGCCGCTGCCGAACGGCATCATGGGAATCCCCTTCTGGTAGCACAGCTTGGCCGTCCGGCTCACCTGCACCAGAAGCCGATAATGCATACACTCTAAATATTTTCACGCGTAGTAAGCGTGAAACGCGCCCCTCGGCCTCCTAAAATTCGTTTTATGTACCACGTGACTCAAAATACGCGTTGTTTTCCTCCACCCAAGCGTGACGCCGGTCGAGGACACGCACATTCGCTGTATTTTACGCGTGATGCGGGATTCTACGCGTGAGAACCGGAAAACTCGCGCTGAGGAAAAGTTTGCGACGCCGATCGCGCTTTTCCTAATCACGCGTATATATATCCTGATACAATCGCCAAGACAGCCGTGCGACGTCGCCGTTACTCGCCTCTGATTTGCTGCTGCGATTTGCGCCTGCTTTCATTTATTTTTGTTTTTCACGCGAATGCCTTGAAAGGTGGCGCTTGCTTCGATATATGCTTCTGGCGGGAAAACGGGGTTAGAGTCGTTGGAGTCATTGACTTAGCAAGCTCTTTGTGCATCGTCTCTGCCTGCCCTTCGAGCGTGTACTGTGCGGAGGGTTCGCTTTACGGTGTTGAAAAGTGGTGAAGTCATGAATAACTTGACATCGATTGACCTGCGTGGTGTGCCGCGCGGAAGATGCAAGAACACCGAATGCGACTGCCCGGAGTTCTCGCGCGACACGGCGCCACTCACTGCGAACTCTGCTATTCCGGTCGGATGGTGTGCATACTGCGGGCACTCGCCTGCCATTCACGGCCGCTTGGAATACCTGGGTAAGCAAATATTTCGAAATGTGTTTGCTCATTATATATTTTACAACTGTTTTCCCAACAGTGACGTTTCTTCCTATTGACCTCTGAACTTGACATTAGTATCAGGCCAAGTTCTCTGTGTACAGTATGACGGACAGAAACGCGAAAATTTAGGGCTATGTAATTCACGTACTTTCATTTTGAACATCTCCATTTCGTGTCATAGCGGCGTAGTTTTGGCTCGAACACTTACATCAGAGCCAACATTAACTTTAGATGCCGGATTCGTAGCGACGTGACGTGGTTACCTTGAGTAATTGCTCATGAAAGTATTTGTAGTAAAGAAAGTGATGTCGCATTCAGTCCGAGAGTTTCTGTTTCACTCGGGTCGTGCGATCGACCGGGAAGGATGACAAGAAAGAAGGAAGGAGTGTTGCTCTCGGTGCCGTGGCTGTGAGCCGTTTCTCCTTCGCCGTCGGGTATCCACCGGTCCCCGCGTCTAGCGCTCGTTAGCTTAGGCTTGTCGGCGCCAAATTTCGTGGCCGCGTCGCGGTTCGCGGCGGTGGCCATTTTCGGGCCAGGAGGGGGAACGCCGGTAAAGGGGCCGCCTGGCGCCTCGTGCGGTGAATAAACAGCGCCTGCTTCCCCCGTCCTCCGCAAAGCGCCTCGAAAATGACCAAAAATATATTGTATGCCGTAAATTCATGTAGTCGATGCGTACATTACGAAGCGTTAAAGTTGTGCCATATCCTGCAAAACAGGCGCGTTAAGGCCACAGTAAAATTGTGTGTTTTTGGTGCACATCAAGGCTGAAGTTCGTTTTTTTTATGTGAGTGCCCAACGCATGAGTCCATAAGTATTATTTGAAGCCGCTATTGCCAAGAGACCGCTCTGGTTACAGGCGAACTATTTATGCCGCAACCTCGCCTTTTATAGTAAGATACGATTGCGTCACCTTCAGGGTGAGGCTACTGGGTGAAGTCGCACTTGTGTGCATGTAATAGGGAGTTTTCGAATAGTGGCCCCAAACGTTTGGGGCCCCAAGGCCTCTTGCGTGGGCTCGCTTTGGGTCAAGCAGGAGTTATAGAGTTTTCGAATAGTGTCTGCGGCAATTTGGGCACTCCCCCTATTCTAGGTCACTGTGGTTTTGGCCGAGAGCCGTCGCTTCGAAGTGAGTGCCGTCATGCTTGTTTGACGCAAAGCTTTTGGGGCAGGCTTTGGGGCTCCGCTAAATTGGCGAAATAGCGTGCCCAACCTCAAAACCCGAGGCTGTTTCGGTCTCGCGCATGCGCAGCGGCCTCGACGCTATTTCTTTGGGGCCCCTATTCGAAAACTCCCTAATATTTGCGTTACCGTAAGGTAGCATAAACAGTTTACCTTACCGTCCACTACGTGTAGCCAGTGCCTCGGCGGTCGGTAATGCTAGCTGTCGCGGCAGCAAGAATTGCGCTCTGCTGCAGTCATGTTGTGATCTTATAGCAAAATTATACGGAATTACAGAAAAGCTGTTTTTGTAAGCGCCTCAGGTAGAGCATACGTGTCAAAACAGTCAATTCGAGCTTGCACCGTTTACTGTAAAAGCCCAAAATTGTCGCGAGTACAAAAAATGAAGTGCTTCGTATGGTACTCAGTGGTGTAACTAATAGCTGATATTTTTGAATGCCATTTCTGAAATTCGCAGTGAAATGTGGTCAGTATACGATCCCCAGGTTAACGGTTTTCTTCCTAATGGATGAATATGTCTGAGATACCACGCTGAGTGCACGTGTTCACAATCGAGTTGAGTTCTACTTCCACAAACACTATAATTGCGGAAGAGTGTTAGCTCACCCGGCTGCCAACCGACAAGACAGCGGTTCGATTCCCACCGCGGGCACAAATGTTTTTTTTTTTTCCTGCAGCTGTTCCTCTCTATGGACGAACGGTTGCACCACAATGTTCCTTCTTTGGGGCTTACAGTTGCGCCATACGGGATGTCAAACATACGGTTAACCTCTCTCCATTTAGTCTCGAGAAGGACTAACGGTTCTGCCAACGCAGTTCGTTTGTCAAGGGAACAACTTTTGATTGAAAAACTCGCAAGATCTTTTGGAGTGTACGGAAAGAGGCACTCGTCTCACTTCCGCAATTATATTTATCGCTGTGAAATTTATATTTGTTGATCTGTGCAGACAATAGATGAAGAAGGACATTCTGAAAGCGGAATAGATGCACCTTGCGTGAAGGCACTTTCAAAAGCATCCTTTATCCTGAGGACCACGTCACCAGTGGCGGTATTACCGGCTTATCTCCTAAACGAAGAACTGGTAAGACAGTCCTGTACCTTCTTATGTCCCTCTTTATTTCTTCAGATTGCCATATTTCAGAAGATTTTATTGGCGCCCAGTGTAATCTGAAGCACTCACGTTTTTTTTTCTTTTTCATTCGTGCTCAAACAGATTGCCGGTGTACGAACTATACTTGACTTTACGACATCAAAACCCATTTGTTCTGTTCTTGCTCACCCCCAATGCCACAATAATTAAATCAACAAAGAGCCACGAAGTTTTGCTGATTGTGCGCTGTATTCTGTGTTCATGAAGTTTAACTCCACGTTCTCTCTTTCAGCTTGCCTTTGAAAGTGAACTGATATTTTTAAGCACTATCAAGGAGAATGTCAAAAGCCTCAGCAAAATTCTGCCTGCAGTGGCGACAGTGTCATCCTTAGCGGACCCATCGTACACAGAGGTGGATGCGTACCTGAGGCCAAGGCTCGCGAAAATGGCCCTAATTTCAGAGGTGAGTAAAATAGTTTTTTAAGAGCCAAAGTTTCAGAAGCAATTCATAACGTCATCATTCTTCTGACACTATACTCAATTTTCAGCAGTATCAGAAGATTTAACGCCGCAGTCGCAATGTGAGCTTTGTCGACAAAATCATTTTCATGAATTTGTAGTTCTGCACCAAGTGAAATTGGACAACGGTTCATTCCATCAGGTACCAATTTAATTTCTCCTTTTTATCTTTGCCAGGTTTCACCCGTAGACATTATTGGCCCGTGCATTGTGCGGGGCGACGTGAAGGTGCTTGTATGCGGCTAAGAGCCCAGCGAAACCACGAAGCTACAGCCGAACACGTCGCTGGAAAAAGCACTGGTGCTTTGTTTGTGTGTGTACTACGTCAAGGACCTTGCGTATCCGGCTGCTTTTGGCTAGTTGCTTGGCTTCGTTCAAGCAGTCGTTAAACGTGCCGGCATCGACAAAATTCCATGGGCGCAGAAAAGGCTACGGTATTTGTTCACGAAACTACACTTCGTTTGAGTTAAGTACACAAAGTTTATGTGCTGCTTAAAGAGACATCCAATATTCATCTAGCGCCTATTTTACAGTTCCTGTGTGTTTTTTTCTTGTATTGCTCTTCCATAAAAAGAAGTGTTTTTGTAAGTTATGGTCACTAAAAGTTTTACTCAAATTTAAATTCTTGTAAATATTTCGTTCTACTTAACCCCTTATCTTTGATTCAAAATGTAAAGTGTCAGAGCACTCCGCGCAAGATTCCTCACTCAAATTTGTGGTCTACCGTATATATAAGTAATCGCCTCGAAAGAATGCATGCACATCAGAGGCTTAATTGTAGGATTCGCCAGATGCACCTGTGGAACATGCTTTATGAAAGTTTGAGACAATCGAGAACGCCTTCATTCTGCTAACACTACTAAATTCTGAACGGTGTATAACGAAGATCTAACGCCGCAATCGCGATGTGAGGCTTGTCGATCCGTGACGGGAGGCCTTCCTAATGCTTAGTTAAGGTGTAACAGAGGATTTTTACTTACTTGATGCGGGATTCTCCTGCCCTATAAAATGTGTTTCTGACTGTCAGAAAGTGTTTAAAAATAAATTTGAGAGAAGATAATATTTGTTGTGCTGTATTTGTTGATGCTTGGCGGCTCTTTGGCGCGTATATATGCTAATTGCCCGGCATTACATGGCTAATTTCAAAAATCAAGTTTCAATTTTCATATTGGGCACGGGAACATTCTATTGGTTCTGCAGAACACGAGCTTGCTAGCTGCACCGTAAATACAGACCGCACTGCCGATGTTGAGCTGTGCGTATATATGTACCGTTGGGTATAACATGGAAAGAGTAGCCAGTGAAATAATGAAAGCTTGTCTCTTATTTCTAGCCTACTCTCTGTACTATAAACCGAAATCCATATTTATGTTTCAGCCAGCAAGCTCATTTTACCCTCTCGCAGTGTCGCGTTCTACAGTTTGCACATGTGCAAGATGAAAAGGAAAAATTAATTTTTGTAATGCGCTAATTAATGCCGGGCATCAGTATGTATACTCTTCAAGAAGCCGCCAAGCCCAGACAGTACAACAAATATTATCTTCTTTCAGCTTTCTTTTTGGATGATTTCTGACAGTCAGAAAGGGATTTCAAGGAGCGGGAGAATGCCCCATTAAGTAAGTAAAACTCCTCTCTTACACCTTCTCTAAGCGTGAAAAAGGTTGGCAGTCATGGTTGGCAAGCGTGGTGCGCTTAGCGTGAAAGCGCACCACGCTTAGTACAAGCGTGCAAAAAATCGCCCCCACTCATGCTTCGCAAGCGTTATGCATCCCGCAAGTCACGCTCAGGAAGCGTGATTTTTTCAGCGTGAAAGCACACCACGCATAGAACAAGCGTGCAAAAACACGCCCCCCTCTCACGCTTGCTACGCGTGAAAATATTTAGAGTGTACACACGTTTAAGACATTTTCAAGCGCAGCTGCTCAAAGATGAACGCTTACAGTCCAGAAGGGAGGACAGCGATTCACGTACAAGTGAAAGTTACGGAGATACATTGAGGCATGGACCTGAGACAAAGACCGCATTTAGACGCTGCTTGAATAACTTCATTGCACTTTTTCTTAAAGGGCTATGTGCGGGAAAGGGGGGGGGTTCATCGAAGGTTGTTTTCTTTGTTAGAAGGATCGTATATTTTACTCAATTGATAGAGCATCGGACGCGTTATCCGAAGGTTGTAGGTTCGGTCTCTACCTGCGAGAAGTTGATTTTTCATCCACTTCAGTTCGTTTCCATTTATGTCACAGTTATAGTTAAACATACAGGTAATGTCTCCTATACCTTTCTTAGTTTCATTGTCTGTTGGTTTCATTAGGTTGTGGGGAGAAGTGTTGCACAACAGAAACATTCCAAATTGGTTTGAACGTCGCTACTTACCGACGCACCAAGTTTGTGGTCACTGGGATTTATACACGGTGCCGCCACATAAGCACATGGCGAAAGAGGCGCGTTGTGCAACTCCCCGATAGCTATATCGCTCAACGAATCGCTATAAATGCCTAAATAATTGCAATAATCATTGTAATAGCACAGGGGAGAAACATAGTGCTGGGTGCTGGGTTGGAAAACAAACACGCTTGTTCAAGAGCCCATTCTGACCAAGTAACACGCGTTTTATATAATACGCTGGTTTCTAGTAAAAATGGAAAATGGCAACCAGTAGCCGAATTTGTTAGCTATTCTGCTTGCACACGCTCCTGTAAGAGTCTTTGGTAATTTTCGACCACCGTAGACATTCATCGCCATGCTTTTGAACACGGCTCATACAAACATGAAATACACATTGATTAGGTTGTGTGAACTTAAAAAAGCAGGTCTGCGCACTCTGGCTGCTATGGTACTGCTTAGACACCTGAAACTTGATGACATAAAATGGAGGTCGTATCACACAGCTACCGTATAGACGATTTTCCGCAGATGGTTTGCACAAGTAGAATGAGATGGCGCCACCGGCACATGGTCTTTCAGCCCCAGAACGTGGCCTTTGGCAACGCTGCTCAATAGGTCTCCATCTACGCCGCCTCGTCTGCTCGACGTCCCCATTCTGTGCGCACGCGTTGGGAAGGTAAAAACTAGCAGACGGCAGCGGCGGAAAAAGTTAACAAGGCGGTATCTGTGGATGCGGTTTCCTTCCGTCTCGAATTTATCACGTCGTCGTGCGCTGTGGTGCCCGTAAGTTCGAAACTTTCGCTTGCATTTGCTTTATATTTGTGTCCTGAAGCATCGAGAGCAATGCATTAGTCATTATTTTGCTCTGTTTCCAAGGTGTACTCTCAGAACCTCGGAGACAAGGCTTAGCAGGCGTGGCTAAATAAATACAGCTGATCGCAATAATAAAGATACCGGATGCTTTGTCCCCAGCACGAGATGACACAAAGCGATAGCCGATTTCACCATTTATTTATTGTTGTCGGGACAGTGGGCGAATAGCAAGCACGAGTATGGATCGAAGTGGGCGGTCGCGTCTGCATAGGTACTGTCATGGTGGCTTGTAACTACAACTACTGGTGGCTTCTGATACAGCAATTGATTCAGACGCCACCTATGGAGAACTGTCCAAGTACAGGCCACAAATATGGCTGTTTTTGCGCGAGGAAAAAAAATTGGCCGCGTATCTGCGTGCTTCGCTGCAAATGTCGTGTAAAGACGATAGAAGAGGCGCTGTGTGAGATATGGACGCCATCTGGCAATACGTCGGGAAACATGAATGCTGTGTTGCGTGCTGGTAGTCCCGGCGCAGCAGCAGGCGAAGACCGGCGGTGACCAACGCGACCGGCGGGGACGCCAGCCAGCCCGAAAACGCGGTTTGGCGCGAAGCGCTGAAGCAGAGAAACGTCCGCACTCAACGAGTACTCTCCACACACTCTTTTATTTACACGTCGCCTGGGTAAAACAGGAACGCCAGAGCGGCGCCCACAACCGGCAGCCTGAAGGCCGCCCACAACGCTGCTTTTTCATTTTTTAAATATTTTTTTTCACCTTCTTGGCCTTCTCAAAACTAAAGTTTTTCAACACCAACCCATGGCATTCGTACAGTGCAATACAGAACCGAAACCGAAACACAACAATGAGCTCGTGCGAAGGGCACGGAGGAAGGCAAATTTCAGCGCAGTCGCATTTTCAGCTTTGTTGAAACAGCGCTCACTAGACAACGACGAAGTAAAAGAAGGCACAGGACAGGCAGCGCCTGTCCTGTGCCTTCTTTTACTTCGTCGTCGTCTAGTGAGCGCTGTTTCAACAAAGATGAACGCATACCAACTCGCTTAAGCTTCCATTCTTATGCATTTTCAGCGCAGCTTAAGAAACTAGGGTCCTTAAAATTACGTATGTATGCATTTTCTATTAAAGGAACACGCCACCTAATACTTACCTAGTGATGTTGCACCTCAGATATGCATGATATTTACTTTTTGATCGACAACGTTCACAAGTATGAACAGCCGTACCAGTTCAAGACGGCTGGCCCTTGGGCAAGTGGTTCAACTTTGGCCGAGTGGCTGAATCGAGGGACGTGCCGACAAACAGAAAGACAGACAGACAGAAAGACAGACCAAAATTTCTGCGTTTAAGTTCCCCAAGAAAGACTATCGTCTTTATTAACGAGGGAAGGGGTCCAGGGGAGCGCAAACCTTCGACTGTTGCGCTCCCCTGGACCCCTTCCCTCGTTATTTCCTCGCGCAAAAACAGCCATATTTGTGGCCTGTACTTGGACATGAACCGACTAGCCCAGCAACGTGTACTTCTAGACTATGAAGAACTGTCTGCAAATGCATCAAATTGACACAATATTTCAAGGCACTCGATATTGTATTGCAGCAAAAATAATATCATATTACATTGATTCGTGTGTTTTATAGTAACTAATCAAAATAAGTTCTCATTAAATATCTATTTATCCCGAAGCCATTCATTCTGCGTTTTTGCATATATAGAACCAAATCTCAAGCTTGAAATATAGTGCAAATTCGTTTTTGGTTTTGTTCATTTTGCGAAAAGAAAAATCATACATTTGACATGGCTCGAGGGAAGTGCCACGTCGAACGACTCTTCGACCATGGTAGTGCCTTCAGAAAAGTGATAATGTGCAACAGTACACCGCGAAATGAAGTTATATGCAGACAGATTTATTAGGCAGGAGGTTCAATTCATCCAAACTTCAGTGTATCTTGCTCTTTCTTGGCTAATAGTCGACTATCAAAAACAAGTGATATACACAATTGCGTACAAAACGTCTGAAAAGGTTAAATGCATACGCCATAAATGCGAAGTAGATTAAACATATCACTTATCGCTGTGGCGTAGTACGTGCATAACAAACGCAAATGTCTCAACCTTGTCATCTTTCAGGCGAATTAATAATCGGACTGTCTTGCTGCGCAAGCATGTGAGTTGCTTACACGCTGCTGCAACCAGCTTCTGTGGTACGGCCACGACCGCTTTGCTGGCTGAAGGCGAGTTGCGATCACGTGATCAAACATGGCCGCGTCCACGCGCTACTGCGGGAATTTATCTATATTATTTAGGTTATCGGAGCTCCACATATTCGTCTGTGCATGCTCTGATAAGACTACGGATGCTGCTTGATGAAGTTTTATGGCGCAACGCCATCGGAAGCCAAAGTGCTCTAGAGACCAACGTTATCGCTGAAGGTTTCTTTAGGAAAACGACCCGCAATCTATCGTGACCTGCTTAAACACATGAATCGCACCTTGCCGCTAATAGAATGTATGAAGGCATTACGACGCCGTACACTGCACAACCGCAGTGCAAAGAAATTTGTGTGTTGCACTCAATATGGTACACCTTTTTTCGTGGGAGGAAAGGTGCTTTTAAAAATTTTACCGTACGATGTGCAAGCCGTACGCCACTTCTGAAATTACAGTGAACAGAATGCGCTGGACAGACTGGCAGCTTTGTTAAGAAAGTTCTCTCGGACGCCTAGAGAAGCCACCGCAGATGTGAACATTTTCCTTCAAAAGTTCTGATGCCTAAACAGACAAGCTTCCTCTGCTTGATCACCACAACTGCGGTGCCGCAAAAGGTGTGGCACGAAAGAAGCGCGATCGACAGGCGCGTCATGGTTTGCTGTCGTGCGGCTTTCGTCCTCTCTCGTATGATGATGCGTCGCAGTTTCAGTAAATAACCATACAGCGCTAAGAGTTTCTTGTGCAGAACGACAACTTCTGAACGTACTGGACAGGAGAAAAAAAAAACGTCCATAAAATTGTTTTAAATATTTCAATAAAATCAACCAAAATGAGGTTTAGAAAAGACCAATAATTAAAATCCCCGAGGTGGCGCAAATTGCAGGCACTTGATCACACCGGGTGAAGTGCTTGGAATCTACCGAATAAAGAGCATGACAATCGCTTTGTCAATGCATTTGATAGTCTTTTACATCATTATCAAAGCCGGCTTTAGCCCACCTGGCTGGTGTCCTGGGCGAAGACGACGACGTCCGGTGGTGAGGGCGAGTGTGGCCCTTCGTCGCGGCTGTGCTGCTCCTTGATAGCTTCGGTGGTGCTGACGTTCTTGGGGCCGAAGATAGCCTCGAGCTCCTTGATCACGTCTTGGGAGAACCACCGACGGCCAGACACTGCCGGGCCGCTACCTGCCCCGGTAGCCCGCCGCAGTGCCCCCCGGCACAGCGAGCACCACGGCACCCGCGACACCAGCATGGCGGCTGCGTGGTAAGCAGCACTATTATTCAAATGCTGTGCGCGTGCATCTTGCGACTATGTTTCGCTGCAAAACGAGCCACATTAATGTGATTAAAAGACCAAACTGGTGTTTCGGACCCCATACCGGACATGATGTATACGCTGCTGAGCACGAGCTCCAAGTGTTGAATGTGTTCGAAGCGCTTGTGTTCGTCTTGTACTTCTTCTTTGTCCTTGTGTGCTGCCGCGCTATGCTACTAGCCAGTTTACGATGAACCAACAAGCCCATATTGGTACCCTTGTCCAAGTTTTGACGACGGTGGCGCTATGATAACAGCAAAATTGATAACAAAATCGCTCGTGTACAGAGCAATGGGAGCGCTTTAAAGGGGTACTGACACCTTTTTTTAGAAGGAGAGTTTACTCTGCCATACAAATCTCCTGTATGCAGAGACGGCTCTGAGTAAGTGTGAAGCTCAGCAAATGCTGATAAGATATTTTAATTTGATATTAAAGTCAATTTTTCCATGGCGCACCTACTGACATCAACACCAGCTTGACATCAGGCTACACAGTACAAATTCTGGTCACTTCACGCAGCAGTCTGGCTAGTTGTGATGATGTCAGGTACCAGAACTCCCAGAATGGCCGCTTGTGCATCATCAAAACTTCCAAAATGGCCGCTTGTGCATCACCAACGGAGCCACGGTGCGGAGCGGCCGTGGAAGCGTCACTATATAGTGTGCGATCACGTGACGAGAAGTTCATACCGTGTTGTGACGTCAGGGTACAGTAGGAACCGAAACTAGCTTTTAAAAACATGCTGTAATTACTTTTTCAGGGCACACTCACGCTTAGCACTACCTTTTCTAGGCTCTTGAGGGCCTGACCTTTCATTTGACACAAAAAAACGACAATTGAAAATATTCGTGTCAGTAGCCCTTTAAGGAAATCCAGATGGCCATATTAACACGTGTTCCCTCCTACTACGCTGTGCTTCTTAATCAGACGGCGGTTTTCACACGCGAAACTAGCGAATCTAAATTGCAGCCGTTAAGTGTAGAGGATGTCGGTGCAAGAGAACGGGCGAAGTTCTCAGACCATAGTGTATTGCGCTGCTAAATACGAGGGCGCGAGGTGGATTTCCGGCCACAGCGGCCGCCTTTCGATGGGGCCGAAATGCAAGAACGCCCGTGTGCTTAGATTTCGAACCGCAGACGATTAAAGATAAGTCGTAGAACGTCAGTGCGACGTGTGTGACGTATCTCATGACCGCACGATGGCTTCGGCAGTTTAAACTCACCAATTTCTTTTCAGAACAAAAATTGAACTCCACGCAGAGGAAAAACTGCGAGAAGAGTCCAGTGTTAGAGCACACTGGCTTAAGCAAAGTACCTGCTTTCATAAAACAGTTATGAAAGCAGCACCATTGTTTTTTTTAGCATGAAATCAGCACACTGCACACCTATCGAATGATTGAATGATTAGGGAAGCCGTTGGAAAAGAATAAAAAAATGACCAGGCGAGAAAATAAAATCCAATGTGCAACGACATAGCCTATTTACTAAAGGATCGGGATATCGTCACAAACAGGTATGGCGATAAATTTTACCGGAACAACTTCAAAATGGTGGCAGGGAAAGACCTATAAATATTTCAGCTATGACGACGATTCCAGTTAAACTGATTGCCCTTCAGGAATACCTAAATATGACGCAACAATAAAAGAGAAGACAAGCTTCTAGGGTTATCAGCCGTTTTGTCAAAATAAGACGTGATCATTACTCTGTAAATGTATTGACAACCTCGGATGTGGAAGTTGTGCTATTAGCCCCGAGAACGAACACTGTCGGCGCGGCAATAGCGGCGATGTGACGTCACGGCAAGGACTCGCTTGCTCCGCGGCCGAGGATCGCCTTTTACAGCGAAAGCTGTTATGAGATCATTTCACCGGCCGTTTTTGGCGCCGTAGTTGTCCGCCGCCGCCGCCGCTGCCGCCGCCGGTGTCCGTAACCAGTATTGCTCTAAATAAGAAAAAAAAACTAAATAAGAAAAAAGTTCCAGGATGGAACGAGCTTCGAACCTGGGCCCTCTGCGTGGGAGCCCAGTATTCAACCTCTGAGCCATGCCGGTGCTTGAAACTGCTTTGCAAAAAGGTCCTATACAGGCTTTATGTCGGGAAGGAACCACATTAGCATATGCAATATAGCGTGGTAGAAGAGTAAAATAAGCACCAAGCGTCGCACAACGCGAATTCTGTAACCAGGCGTCACACAATGCGAATTGCGCAACGAGTAGGTTGTTGAATGCTTCCAACCCATTACAAAGGGCTCTGCCATAATTCTTCATCGTCATCAGGTACAGCATCAACAAAGTGGCATATTGCTTTATATGCGTTTAGCAGGTACCAAAGCTCTCCGTAGAATGACGAAAAATGGCACAGTGCCTGCTGCCCTACTTCTCAAAAATTACAATGATTTATAGCGTGGTTTGTTCCTCGCAAGTGCACTTGTATTGGTTGCCAAGGAAGCCCATAAGCGCATGAACCATTTCCTCGGGGTCTCAGTAAAGTTCTTCGCCCCCCCCCCCCGTCTCTCTCCCACGTCAACGTATGTTATACAGCATGACGGGAGAGGGAAATAGCGACCGGGCGTCACGCAATGGAAATTACGTAACTGGTGGGCCGTTTAAAGCTTCCAACCCATTACAAGGGCTGAGCCATAATTCTTCATCGTCATCAGTCGTCGCGTCAACAAAGTGCACATAATTCCTTACAGACGTGTAGCTGGTGCCTCGCTTCTCCGCAGAATGACGAATAATGGCTTAGTAGGTGCTTCCCAACTTCACAAAAATTGTGATTTATGGCGTAGTGGGTACCTTTCTAGAGTACTTGTATTGTAGTCCCAAGAGAGCTTACAACGGGCTCTCGAAACGCCGCTCTTCCAGCTTTCGCTGTGACTGTGCTGCGGTTTCAGCGCAGGCCTGGCGTTTTTTCTGTGCCCGTCGCGTAACCCCTCTTTCGCGATACGGTGGTGATTACTGCTCATTCTTGCGATGCATACTCCCAAGGTAGAAGGTGGAAGTTTGCACTACTATCGAAAGTTAAGTAAGCTGTACAAAGTTTGGATAGTATAGCTTATAATGGGCAAATTCTCGTCCTAACGGAAAACATCGGTGCTAAAAAAATTACGCTAATGGTACCAACTTCATTACAACTTGTCGCAGACTACACGGTTAGAACATGCGTCCTGAAGAATTACAAATGAAATTAGGACGCTTTCAATTCACTAAGTACAATGTGGTTTATCGTGAAAGGTATGTCTGCCTTTGCAGATTATTTATATATTTATTTATTTACAATACCTCAAAGGCCCCAGTGAAGGTGTTTTACATGAGGGGTGTGCTTTTACAACGGATTGAGTGAGTAGATGCTCAATCGCTGCTTTGAAGGTGATGATACTGGAGTGGTGCGCAACGTCAGGAGGAAGGCCATTCCAATCTTGTGCTGTCTTGGCAAAAAAGGATGAAAGGTTCGCAGTGGTGTGAGCAGGTGGCGGGTACACAGCTTTCCCGTCGTTGATGCGGTCTGAATGACGACGAGTTGGCTTGATAGCGGGAGTACGAAGTGATGCATGATAGAACTTGAAAAACAGGCAGAGACGAGCGATACGGCGGCGTAATATTAATGAAAGGATAGCGAGGTTAGCGCGAGATTTAAGTTCGGTTACGCTTGACTGGTATGAATAATCTGAACAGATAAACCTTGCTGCCCGGTTTTGCACAGTTTCAACTGTTTTAATGTTGTTTGTTTGGTGAGGGTCCCAAACAGCGCATGCGTATTCAAGCTTGGGTCTGATTAGTGTCTGATATGCTAGTAGTTTCACAGGGGTAGGAGCTAGATGAAGGTTTCGACGTAGGCAGCAAAGAGCGCGGTTAGCTTCGTTAGTGACGTGCGACCATGTTAAGTCAGAAGACAAATGAACACCTAAATACTTGTATGAAGTTGCAGATGAAATTTCCGTGTTGTTAATAAGGTATCTTGGAGCTGGGTAGTACTGGCGGCGATGAAAAGAGACTAGTGATGTTTTGTTTGTGTTTAGGGACATTAACCATTTCTTACACCATATTTCGATTTTATGAAGGTCGGATGGATGTTTGATGCGTTGTTAATCGGGCGATAAATGACGCAATCATCTGCGAAAAGCCTGACGTTAGAAGAAAGGTTATTTGGCAAGTCGTTTATATATATTAGGAAAAGCAGTGCACCTAGAACCGTGCCCTGAGGCACGCCTGAAATAACAGGACGTAAAGTAGAAGAGAGATTATTGGCGTAAACGAACTGCTGGCGTTTAGTTAAAAAGTCACAAATCCAATTAAAAACTAACGGGTCAAGGTTAAGGATGAAAAGTTTTAAAAACAACAAGCGTTTATGAGGAATTTTGTCAAATGCTTTCTCGAAATAAAAAAAAAAGTGCGTCTACCGGTATATTTACATCAATGCTACCGCTGACGTCGTTAGTAAACAGAGCTAGTTGCTTGTAGCAAGGAACATCTTTCTGAAAACCATGTTGGTTTTTATTAAAAAATGAGAGGTACGAGGAAGTTAATTATCTAGGTGATTTGACAGAATTGCACTTTTTGCTACAGGAGCCTTTAGATGAATCTCTCTATCTCAAACAATCACTTAATACATCCGGGACATTAAACAAAATAATACTGCCACACACACAATTGTTTCGGAAATGCTGAGGTGTTAGTACACTTGGATTATGTAAACATTTCTTCGCAACACTCGTCTGGGATTATGTGGCCGTATAGCCCGATTTGCATGAACTGCTGGTCCGATCAACCGCCGGGTCACAAGCGGTAACGTTAAATTCACGTGGGGGCACTGTTGATAGCAATCGTCTGCAAAACAAACGCCTGAAAATTGAAATGAGCGTTCTGAACTATTTCGATGGCGTTCTCAGCGATGTGGCCCACGTATTAAACGTCCTTCGCCTCAGTGAGTCAATGAATGGTCTGGCACGTCACGTCCGCATAAAGGTTGATGATGCTCAGGAGTATATCAAAAGCCAATAAAAATAGCTGGATCTAAACTAGTACTTATACAAGTTTAACAGCGCCGTTGCTGCGATGCTACATGAAGACACAATCTAACAGCAATAAGAAGTTTCCACAATTAACCTCAACTTGTAGTGAAATGAAGCCCTGAAATTCTTGCGAGGAAAACGTGAAACTAAACAACATGATGACTGAGCGAGTACGCAAGCAAAACAAACACAACAACTGATATTTTGCGAAACTCAGCACTGCATGCATGCGTTTTTGTAATCGTGCGCGGAGCTTGGCACACCGGCAAAAACGCTGTCCGCAGAGCGCGGATCCGTGCGATGCAAATAATACTTGTGGAGGCGAAGCCATCATATTTTTTTTAAGGAATCGCCCGTGAAAACGCAACCTAATAATGTGAATAAGGCATCTTGCATGCCAAGATCACATGATTGTGAGGCACGTTACAGATCAATTTTGACGGCTTCGAATTTTTTATCGTGCTCCTGTATCTAAGCAGAGGGGTGTTGCTTTTCACACCCATCGGAATGAGGCTGCTGTGGTCGGGAATCAGACCCATCCCCGAGGTTAGCAGCGCGACACAACAACAAACCTGATCACCCCTTTCAAAGTGTGCACGACAAAGTGTGCACGACGCAAGCACCGTTGGCGACTGTTAAAAAAAGTATAGCTTTTTGTCGTTTCACTAGGAACATTCTCGATGCTGTTTTCGTCATTCATCTCAAGCTTGAGACAGGCAAAAAGCAAGCGCAAACAGCGGAACAGCGCACGAAGCAAGCGCATGATATGCCGGCGCGTCACGGCGGGCGTCGAAAAGTCCTTGCCGTGACGTCATCCAGGCCACCCGCCAGGCGGCGCCACACCAACTTCTCGGGGCTAATAGGTTAGGCACATACGCACATTTTCTACAGTAAACTTCCGGGTGCCCTGAAGTTCATTACTAATGGCCAAGCTACGCCCAAGCGCCCTTTCCTAGTACCACTGCCTTGCACGCGCTATCCAATCACTGTCATGTAAGAGGAATTGATACAATATTCCTCAAAAATATTACTTTGATAAGCGCGCCGAGATTTGTGCGCGAAATTTTCTGATATATCTCATCTGGAGCGAATACTGCGGACGTATTACAGTAAGGACGCCGCATGTTGCTCATCGCATTTTGTTTTTATTTATGGGTTCAAGAATGATTACGATTTGCATATGGTATGTCATTGATCTCTGCATCAATCCTGCGAGCAACCGCAAAGCATGGGAAAAAGAAAAAGCAAGAACGTTTATGGAGCTCGCTAAACGAGGACGAAAAAAGATTTCTTCATAGCACATACATAAGCCTAAAAAATAAGCGTAAAGGCTTAGGCGCCAATATAAAAAAATATTAGGCACGTTGTACGAGGGAAACTACGTATTATCATTGGTCACCTGAGGCTGTTTACTTGCAAGAAAATTTAAGTACATGGTAATATTCACAATGCGGATACTGGTATCGACCCAGTATGACTAGATTTGATGTGACTCGTGTCGATCCCGCGACGGTACTGTACATGTAAATTTCCTAATGCATGGAGAAGTAGCTAAGAACAGAACTTGAGCTAATTTGGAAATTCATGTTCCGTAGACGCTTCCTGTTCTATGTAATACATGTGCACAAGGTCAGCGGTTAACTTGCGCTTTTCAGGACAACCGTACAAAAAGCATTGCGGAAACTCCAAATTCTCTGTAAACAAATTTAAACACGCCGCAAGTTCAACCATTTATGAAATGCTCAGAATAGCATACGACTGGAAAACAGACACTTATCGCGTGTACTGGCTAAGGACGTCATATCTGCAAAGAACGCGAGAAGTGTCACAGAGAAATGGTAAGCATAGTACGGATGAAACACGTTGCAAGTGTACTGCTATTCGTCGTGTATTGTACATGAGCAGCTTCAAAGGTTTCCCCCCGCTCTACAGTGAGAACTTGAAAAGAATGAGGAAGCAAGTTTCAATGAGGCACAGTGGTCAACAGTGGTCAGCGTAGTTGGTCACTCTTGGAACTCTGCATAGTTCTGAGCGTTTTGGTGGTTAAGAATCGGGTAGCTTAATATCTTTTGCTTCTATCGAGTATTTACTTTCACGTGTGTTAGTTCTGTTTTCAGGGATCGTCCAGTGATTGCAACAATGTCCAGGAACTCTCCTGGGCAAGGAAGTTCGGCATGGTCAGCCTCTCTTCGAATGGATGATATACCCCTTGATCTCTTTCTACGCAGCGGGGTGAGCAGCATTCCCGTTGCGCTGGTGCCCTTGGGTAGTGGTTCAATCCGGTTGAACAACCCTAAGGCGATTCAGGAGCAACTTCGTGCGGTAACTTTACAGTATCAGATCATCACCGATGTGCGACAGTTCGGCCGCGGAGGTATTGTATGCAGATCACCGGACAAAGGTTGTGTAGCGGATCTACTGAAATGCTCGTCATTTGCCTCTATCCCGGTGAGTGCATACATTCCACCTCATCTCGCATGCACCAAAGGTGTAGTACGCGGAAT
Organism: Rhipicephalus sanguineus; assembly: GCF_013339695.2. Classification (NCBI taxonomy): domain Eukaryota; kingdom Metazoa; phylum Arthropoda; class Arachnida; order Ixodida; family Ixodidae; genus Rhipicephalus; species Rhipicephalus sanguineus. The sequence goes on from NC_051177.1 coordinate 205,569,430, forward strand.
TGACTCACAACTAAGCCCTTCTGAGACGCTCGAGAAACTCTCCATGGCCGGAGTAATAGCTATCTACCGGTGCAATCGCGTGGTAGACAACGTGAGAGTAGCCACAGTGTCGGTGATTCCAACCTTCGCTGGTACATCATGCCCATCGGAAATAAAAGCTTGGCCTCTAATCTTCAGGGTTGAACCGTTAGCATCGCGTCCCCTACAGTGTAGAAAGTGTTGGCGTTTTGGCCATAGTGCGGGTGGGTGTAAATCTGGAATACGGCGTTGCATATGTGGCGAGGGTCACACACACTATGACTGTACTACCCAATATGAGAAGTGCTGCCTATGTGAGGGCGCTCATAGAGCGGACTATTCTAGCTGTCCCGTTCATTTTCAAGAGAAGCAACTACTGGAAGTAATGGACAGAAGACGATGTTCTAGGAGAGAAGCAATGGCAGTTATTAAGGAAAGGACACAAGGTTATGCTGGTATTACCGCTCGGCAAAATACAATGGCAGATGCAAATATCGCACAAACAATTGAGGCCGCAGTGGAAAAGGTAATGTCTAAAGCAATGGATAGGTTATTTACCAGCCTATCGGAATGCTTGTATCAGATAATGAATACTCAACTAACTCAGCTGATAAATAACACAACAGCTCCTCCCCAGAAAAGGTCTTCGCTTTCCGCTCAGCAGGAAACCAGATGTGGCATGAATGAAGATAGGCGGCCTCTCAATGACTTCCGGGAGAGAGAGAAGAAATAGCAGAGAAGGAAAGGCAGGGAGGTTAACCAGTATAGGACAACCGGTTTGCTACCCTACACATGGGGACAGGGTGGGGGAGATTTAAAGATGGAGAGGAAAGAGAGAGAGAGAGAGAGAGAAAGATAGCACATGACACAGCACACCTAGAATCAGTCGGTCACTCTTGCGTGGTAGCATAGCACACATAGAATCAGTCGGTCACTCTTGCGTGGTAGTTGGTCACTTTTGCGTGGTACGCGACATTTCTGTCACAGGCGCTTGGCCAAGTTCGTCGCTCTCAAAAACCTCAGCAGTGCCTTCGTCGCCTTCAGTTGTGATGTCTTCTGTTGACAACATGCAAGTTTTGTTTGAACACACATTTGTCTACTGTCAAGGCGCGCTAGAACGGACGCCAATGACTGTCTCTGAGCATTATATACCGGACAGTCGCACAGGACGTGGTGTAGCGTCTCCTCGCAACGACAGGCATCACAGAGAGCGTTGTCGGCCATTCCATTTCGAAAGGAACAGGATTTCGTAAATGCCACCCCTAGCCACAAGCGATAAAGCAGTGTGGCCTCTCTTCGCCGGAGTCCAGTCGGCATACAGATATGCATCAAAGAGGACAGGTGGCGTTGACGATTAGTCCGATTGGTTTGGCTGAATGACTTCCGGGAGATTACTAACTCTAACTCTACAGGGAGTGAGGGCAGTCCCCACACCCTAGATCTGAGTGTTAATACTGACGTTGAAATAGATTCGCGGGCCCAGAAACGTAGCCGATCCCCCATAAACCCATCGTCTTCCTTGTCGCCTGAGATTAAAACGAAGAAGGCTCCGCCTAGTAAGGTCATAAAGGAAAGTATCCTAGAGAAGATTGTCTCTACGGTTGGCATATCCAATCATTGAGCCTTTGAAAGTTTTACAGTGGAATTGTCGTTCAATTTTTTCAGCTTCCACAGATTTATCGTGTCTCATTGTTGACAAAAATCCAGATATAATATTATTATAAGAAACTTGGTTAGGTCCAGATCAGCATTACCATTTAAAAAACTATCGATCATTTCGTCTTGACCGAAGGTCAAGAGGGGGTGGGTTACTTACGTTAATTTCAAACAGATTTTGCCACAAAGCGCAAATAGCACTTCAGCTTCTGTCGTCGGAGCACGAAATTCTTGTAATTGCATTGAGCCTTCCTTCATGTAGAACATTTTACATAGCAAATGTATTTTATCCGTAAGGGGTTAACGACACAAACCCTTTGGATAGTGTGATCTCTGTTAGCGGTAATAATGTCCTATTGGCGGGTGACTTCAACTCCCATCATATAACATGGGGCATAAGGACAGACTCATGTGGAACTAGGTTATGGGATTGGTCTCAGGGTAATAGTCTGACTTGTCGCAACTCAGGCATCCCTACTTTTATCAGAGGGATGGCTGCCCCTTCTCTAGATTTGACTTTCTCGGGATCAGGCATTCGTATTTCATCTTGGTCGACCGTTGATTCTGCTACTAATAGTGATCCCATTCCGGTGATATTTAAGATTATATGTCCGGTAATATCAGTAACTTCTGGAAGACTCACGTGCATAAATTACAGTACGTTTAAAAAGAGCTTGCGATGCTCCATGGCATCTCTGTCAGAAGCAACGTCAAAACAAAAAGCATTGAGCATGTGTTCTCTTTTACAAGAGTCGCGTAGAAAAGCGGAATTTGATGTTCACTCTGTTGAACAAAAATCGATGTCGCGTTGGTGGAATGATGACTGCACTCGAGATTACAGGCGTAGAAAAGCCGCCTCGAAGAAGGTACTACACAATCAGTGTCCTAAAAACTGGTCAGATTATAAATCCATTGCAGGTACATTTAAACGTACAGTCGCGAAAGCGAAGATGGTGTATGACGAAAAGCATTTTGAATTTCTTTCGAAATCAAATAACAAAAGAGCATTATTTGGCTTTCTCAGACATAAGAAACTAATTCCTCAATCAGTAAATATTGAATCCATAATTTTATCGCCACAGGAATTGACGCAATCATTGGAGAGAATAGCGCAAGGATTGGAAAAGCGCTTTGCGGCTAACGTTCATCCCCCTACATTAATACCGAAATCAGGTGATAGTTTTACTGAAATATCTATGGCGGAACTATCAGAGGTGATAAGGAAACTTCCCGCTGCTGCTCCAGGCCCCGATGGAGTCACGTCGGCATTGTTAAAAATTTTATTCAAAGAATCACGGGAAGATGTTCCTAATATAATAAATTATTCCATAAAAGAAGCTTGGATTCCAACTGAATGAAAAATCGCCAAAATTATACCTGTGCTTAAAAAACCAGGAGAAGGATATGTTTTAGACAACATCAGGCCAATTGCATTAACGTCAAATTTTGTCAAGTTAATAGAAAGAACATTGCTCATTCGTATAGTGAAGTTTGTGGACGGAGAAATGATCCTTCGTCCATGTCAAATCGAATTCAGGCAGGGACGTTCAATATGGCAAGCACATATTGACCTCGAAAGTCGGATACATCTGGCACGGCGACAAGGACAGTATGCAGCTTTAGTTACTCTGGACATTGCAAAAGCGTACGATAGTGTTGAACACAGCGTATTAATTAGTCGTCTGAGAGAAATCAACTTCCCACATTATTTAGAAGCGTGGATTACGGAATTTCTAGGTAATAGGAAATTTTATTGTTCTCAGAACGGAGTTTCATCAAGTAATTATAAACAGGCAAAAGGAGTACCCCGAGGGGCTGTTCCGTCACCGGTCTTATTCAATATTTTATTAAGCTCGATTCCATGTAACGACAACGTACACACGTACGTCTATGCTGATGACATAGCGTTCTTCTCATCAGCTAATGACATTCACGCTCTCTATCGAAACCTGCAAATGTACTTATCTGAAATAGAACATTGGCTTGACGCTATTCATCTCTCTCTAAACGTGAACAAGTGTGCGATACTAGTTTTCCCTATAAAAGACCCAGTGCATTTATCTCTATCATACAAACTTGAGATCATTCCACAAGTTCAAAACATCAAATATTTGGGAGTGATATATGACAGCTCTCTCTTATGGCGAAACCACATAGAATATATCGCAGCGAAGGGTGTTCGGGCATTTGGTATCCTACGGAGAATAAGCAACAGGAGATCAGGAATGCGTAGAGCCACGTTATTATCAATATACCGCATGTATATACGACAGGTTCTAGAATTTGGGACTGTTTTATACTCCGGGGCACCTGCCTATAAGCTTCGTCCCCTTGTTCTTCTGGAAAAGCAAGCACTGCGCATGTGCTTAGGGCTACCTTAATTTGTAGCGAATAATGTTTTGTATATGGAAGCTAGAATTCCCGCACTTGTCACTAGATTTAGAATATTGGCGGTACAAACATATTTGAGGGCATTTGGAATCCACTATTAGGCGTAACCAAACAGTTTTCATTGCGCAACCGGGTTTATTTATTGATTGTTATTGGCCTAGATTTCACACACTTCAAGTAAAATTTGTACAATCTCTCCTCGATCCATTGTCCATCCAAATAAGGCAGGTTATTCCAATTAGTAATGCGACAAATTCTCTTCAAATCTACTTTGATGACATTTTTCCTAACACTGCAAAACACCTACCGAGTAACATGTTAAGAGCTACCCTATAGGACTGCCTGGACAGAATGCAAGCAAACGTAGTCATTGCGACGGACGCGTCGCAGAGAGAGGAAAAGTGTGGCATCGGTATATACTGCCCTGTTCTCGACTGCTCCTTTTCGCTCCGAATTCCAGATTACACACTCATCTTTATTGCAGAATTTTTAGCGATAGTCTTGGCCCTTCGTAAGCTGCCCACATCAATAAATTCCGCAGTAATAATAACGGACTCTTTATCAGTGTGCAGTGCGCTCACGGCATCCGGTGATATGAAAACATTGAAAGAATTCAAATCCCTAACACCTGAGCACTTAACGTATGTTCGTTTAGTATGGGTACCTGGGCATAGAGGTATAGTTCTAAATGAAACAGCCGATACATTAGCGAAAGCGGCGTTAGACGGACCAGCTATTAATATTACCCCTACACCAGCTTTTATAGTAGCGGCTAGATTTCGGAGGCAAATGATGATGCGAGAATTCAGTATATCATCTCTAAGAAATTCCCCGGACTTTAATCATCTAATGACACCCTGGAGAATGTCAACATGTCATAACAGAGATCTGGAAGTTATAATTACGAAGTTGCGTTGCCGTATTCCATCATTAAATTTTTATTTATATAGAGCCGGTTTGGCACCATCACCCCTTTGTTCTTATTGTAGGGAAGACGAAACAATAGAACACTTTCTGATCTCATGTCAGAAGTTTTCTACATTACGAAAGACATCTCTAGAAACGCCTTTACGCATCATGGGATTAGATCTGGGAACCTCAAATTTACTATCTCTAGGTGCAATTACCCTTGGGCACAGCAGCGGGAAAGTATGCGAGGCCATGCAAGATTTCATAGAACAGTCAAAGAGATTTAAGCAATAACCACAGTTCAAAAGTTCCATAGTTAACCAGAAGCAAAGTACAGCAAGATTCGTTTCTATTTTATGTATTTCTTATTTGATGAAAATTAATTCCACCCACCTTTTTCCATTTTTTATTTCAATTATTGAAATTTAAATTTTTAATTAATTTCCTAAAGTTAGATTTGAAAAATTTGTAAATTCTCACAAAATTAACTTGTAAAAAAACTTTTTGTTATACAAAATGGGAAATTATTCTCATTACCAGTTTTTAAATAATTTTTTCTAAGCTACCCGACTCTTGGCCAATCCCCCTGAGTGGGTGTGAGCCAGCAGTACAGGATCTACATCTACATCTACATCTACAAATGAGGCGGTGGTTTCACGTGTTAATGAACTTCAGAATGTCATTGACACTGTACGATTTAGCACTGACCAATGGGAAAATAACTACAAAGGTAGCACATTCAATTTTCATACGATAAATAATGGCTCCTTTCCGTTCCGGCGACACGACTACGACTCGAATGAAGCCACTGCTGACAGTGTCAGCTTGAACGAAAGAAACAAAAAAACAAGAATGAGAGAGACAGCTGTATATTCGACTCCGCGGCTACCCAGTTTACCGACGTGCAAATTTATCGTCACTTACATATCTTTCAAAATAACGTCGATCGCAAAACGATGTCTTCTGCGCACGTCGATTGAGCTGTCAAACCGTAATAAAGGAGGCATTGAACAGATTGAAGCTTGTCGTGCGGATTCTTTCCAGGAAAAAGAGAGAGAGAGATGCAGTTTATGTGCGCACGTTATCGTATGCCCCTGTCGTTATAACGACAGGCTTACGATAATGCCGAGCACGGCCTCTTAAACACGTGGCCTCTCTGGTTACGTGCTTCCGGGTGAGTTGCGATAGCGCGTCGTCCCGTGCATATCATTGTCTTTGCGCGGCTGATAAGAAAGGGTAATTGTTCGCGGGGCTCTCCTGTTCCCGCCACGCTCGCTCTGTCACAGCAGCGGCTAGAAACATCTTCCACTTTGCGAAGTTCTACTACGAAGCATGTGGTTCCAGCGTGAAGGGAGCAGGGAGTCGTTAGTATATCAAGGAAGAATTTTGAATTAGCGCCATTTCTTCAAAAACTCGTTTTGTTCAGAACAGACGGTTAAAAAAAGGGGGAAAATTGCAAAGGGGAGCGCGAAAGCTGTGCGAAAAAAAAAAGACTAACTCTTTAGCGCAACGCTTCTGCGTTACCGTTTGCAAGGTATCAAGTCAACTAGCTCAATAATCAGCTATACTGGCACAAAGTCGTTTAGTAGTGTTCAAGAGAAAAGGTAAGTTTTGAGGTTGTACGTGAAAAACCAAGATATGATTGCGAGGCGAGCCGTAGGGGGGGGGGGGATCCGGGCTAATTCTGGCCACCTGAAGTTATTTAACGTGCACTTAAATAATTTAAAAGCGGTGTTCATGAGCTCGCTTTGCGAGACGTCGAACGCGCGCGTCCTAGAGCTCAGCAATGCAACATTTTAGCCGGGAAGCTACGACGGAAGGCGAGACGTACCTAAATACTGAATCGCACGAATGTTCTGAGCTGGCCTAGCTATGCAGAAACAGGCAGACGACATGACACTTATGCCAGGACGTCGGAGCGAAATGTTTTGCGCTTTGGTGTTAGCCTCGTCTCACCAAAAACTTCCGTTCCGTTTATGCGTCGTACCGGTTTTTATTTGCATACAAAAAATAAAGTAACAATAGAGGCATAGTATTATTTGTGCTCATAAGCGAATTATCAATTCCCTGAGCAGGCTGAATGCTTTGCGTCAAAGGAGTGAGCGTTATCTTAGAAGCAGCACGCCGTCGAGCGCACTCTCTGTTATGCGAGACCGCTATTCTTATAAAAACGAACTTCATCCCCGAGAATGTCGTTTCTTTGCTGGCCTGTGCGGCTGCCACACCAAGACCCACTTAATATTTACAGCTCCGGTTGCTGCTGTTTCCATTCTTCCCAAAATTTCAACTCATTTATTTGCAATTTCTGCCTAAGAAACGCTCTAATACTGTACCCTGAGATATGCATTAACGCTCACATTGCATGACCTCGGTTATTCCGGATTGCCAAATTTTCATTTGCGCCAAAAGCCAATAAAGAATATTTCGGTTTCACTCCGGAACGAAATAATAGATAAAGTTCCGGTTACGTCTTTGTCCCGGTCAAAATTATCGCTCCAGTCGCTTTTTCTTTTCATTCCGACGCACGGGGGAACACAGATTGTCTTGTCTGCTAATTTGTCTCCCCTTCTGCGCTGGCTCACAATATTATGCTAATGAGATCTACATCTCGATATGCTCAAGATCGAGCATCTCGAAATGCTCAAAATTGACAGCTCAATTGAAGCATGCATGGAAACATTTGCCAAATACTTGGTAAGTAAAACTGCAGTGAAAGAAAACTTACAAAATGTTGGGAAAAAAAAACAGAGATTACAAGACACGCCACGGTAGAGAAACGCTAACTCCTAGCGTATGTGCCTCGAATAGTGTGATAAATGAACGATCCAGGAACTTGAGGAAAGCAACCTCGTTTCGTTAGTAGCCATATGTGGACAATCCGAAGAAAGCGATGAGCAGCAAAATCATTTCACCCGCCGTGGTAGCTTTGCGGCTAAGCCGTGGCGCTGCTGTAAGCACGAAGACGCGGGTTCGACTCCCGGCCCCGGTGGCCGCTATGCGACAGGGGCGACATGCAAGAGCACCCGTGTTCTTAAACGTATCTTCTTAAAAACTTAACTTGAACTTAAAAAAAAAAGAAGCGCAAGTGTCAAGAAACTAAGATACTATGATGGGCTAGTTGATTACTGGCTTGATGAAACATGGTTAAGTCGGCGAGAACTCAAAAAGAAAACACTCAAAATACAAACGTTAAAGATTGAAGGAAAGATTACTTTTAAAGGCTCGTTTTTCTTTGTTATACACAATATTAATGAGAACTAACAGACAGCAATGCCAAGGAAAGTATAGGGGGTGTTATTTGTAGTAATTAGAATATAAATGTGAAGAAAGTAAAGTGGACGAAAAGATAACTTGCTGCCGGCAGGGACCGAAATGCGACCTTCGAATAACGCGTCCGATGCTCTACAACTGAGCTACGGCGGCGGTCATCTCCCCGTCCACTTTATAGGGTATATATGTGGATTTAAACTTAGGAGTGTTAGTCAGCGCCAGTCGTAGCCATGGCGGCGAGTGTGGAACTTGCCGCCCTGCCGGCGGCAAGTTATCTTTTCGTCCACTTTACTTTCTTCACATTTATATTCTAATTACTACAAATAACACCCCCTATACCTTCCTTGGCATTGCTGTCTGTTAGCTCTCATTAATATTGTGTATAACAAAGAAAAACGAGCCCTTAAAAGTAATGTTTCCGTCATTCATAGCGAGGGTCTCGTCCTGGCAGACATGATGCCTTCAGGTAGTATGCGAGGGATTATTGGTCAGCTGCCTGCTCGTAAATAGATCACGTGCTACGTGACGCCAAAATAGGCAGAAAAAAGAGTGTTCCACACTCGCCGCCATGGCTGCGACTGGCGCTGACTAACACTCCTAAGTTTAAATCCATATATATATACCCTATAAAGTGGACGGGGAGATGACCGCCGCCGTAGCTCAGTGGTAGAGCATCGGACGTGTTATTCGAAGGTCGGAGGTTCGGTCCCTGCCAGCGGCAAGTTATCTTTTCGTCCACTTTACTTTTTTCACATTTATATTCTAATTACTACAAGTAACACCCCCTATACTATCCTTGGCACTGCTGTCCGTTAGTTCTCATTAAACGCTAAAGATTGGCATTCGTCTCGTGTGTATACTCTTTCTCTATACCGTTGTTATAAGCACCGATTTAACAATCTTTCATCAGGTCAGAAATTAACCCGGAAACGTGCTTCAAAGAAATTGTGGCTTTATCGCGCAAAATGTTTAAAGATCGCCTTAATCGTCCGTACAGTGCCACCCGTGCGCTCTCATCAAAATCAAAGCGCCCCTCAAGGCTAAACTCACTCCGTTATGCCGTCTCCCCTGGCTCTGTTGGCAGCGTACGGGTAATAAAAGAAGGCCGAGTGTTCTTCGGGGGTATTCCCACGCACGCAGCGTCAGCGGTGCATCTCCGACAGACAGCTGCCGAGAGCAAAGCCAATGCGGTCTCGCTTTTTCTTCTTCGTTTCATTCCGGCGAAACAAAGTCTGGGCACGTTCCAGCTCTAATGACGTCACCTTTAGCGTAGATCCACGCGCTGTTCGCCGGTTTCGCAGCAGACGGAATAAGCGAGCAGTGCTTACGTCACCGTATCGCGCGGTCGCTTGTATCGGATGCAATGATGCAATCGGGCGAACGTCAGCTTCATGCGGCTAAAGCGACACCGCGTTTCCGCCTGAGGCTGCATCTGGGCACCAGAGGACGCGCAGTTGTCGCCGCCTTCGCAGCACCGCAATTCGCAGAGTTTCTTGTTGAATCGGATGAACGAGTTTGAGTGAACGCCTCTTAGGTATACATAGAGTGGATTGGCTAACACAATTCCTGGTTTGCCGCCTGCATGTTCCCATTATTCGCATTTCAGTTCTAGCTTTCAAGTGTAGTTCGTGATCAAAATTATAAGAACAAATTCTTTCGCAGATGTGAGCGTTCATACGTGCGACAGCGTGGCGTACGATAAAGGTCATCGTTCCGAACCAAACGGCGCTGTAAGAGCTGCGATTTCATCGACAGGTTTCAAGTAGTGTACGTCGGCAGGCATACGCAGAAGTTTCGGTCGTCACGCTCGAACGCTCTTGTCACAAGGCGTGCAGGCACGGACACAACTGTTTGCACTCTTTACATTATCTCACGATGACTCAACGTACGACACACGAGTTGACATTTCGCACTATGGATATACATTACCGGAAGCTATCAAGTATCTTCATTCACCGACAAAGTTACCTGCCTATACGCAGCAAACGTGCATTAGCAGCTCCTCTGCGAAAATACGAGGTAACTATTGTTGTCCTACAGGCGCATCGCCAGGAAGAAAGTTAAAGGAGTAGTGAAGCGATTTTCGGGCATCGCAAAATGAACATCATTCATTTCCCTGGCATGCAGTGTTCACACCGTCCACACACCGGAGCCAGGAAGCACGTGAAAAATAATTTTACTTCGATTTTAGAAGTTTTGACTGGCCAGGATCCGCAAGCCAGCGCCACCGCAATGGATATTGTCATGACCAGTCAACACACTTCGATTGGGCTGCGGACTCTTCATTCTTTATTCTTTATTCATACATAACCCCGCTTTGCCCGGAGGCGTTACAGCAGGGGGGTTACAAACATGAAAAAAACACATCTTCATTTTTACTGCACACTTGCTCAGACATCAAACCATTCCACTCGTTAATGGTTTTCACAAAAAATGAATTCGCGTACAGGTTCGTCCTGGCCCGGTATGGCCTTATTTTGTGTATATGATCCGTACGTTCTGATATGTACTCTGGCTGTTTTAGGTAAGTGTCTCTCTCAATTCCTGTTTTATTATGAAATATCTGATATAACAACTTCAAACGTAGTTTTTTTACGTCGTGATGAAAGTAACTCCCAGTTTAATTCTTTTTTCATTTCGGTGCAACTGTGATTTCTTCCATACCGACTCAGGACAAACCTGGCTGCTCTGTTTTGAATTTTTTCTAATTTATTAATCAAGCCTACTTGTGACCGGTCCCAAAGAGTACAAGCATATTCTAAAATTGGTCGAATACAGGTGAGGTAAGCCGTGTTCCTAAGCTGATAATCTGCACATCTCAAGTTCCTTTGGATATAGTTCAAAGCCACCGCAGCCTTAGCAACCACATAATCCACATGTGCATTCCAGGAACAATCGTGCGACAATAATACACCCAAATATTTGTACCTACATTTTCTATCTAAAGTGTTTCCCCTTAAATAATAGTTAAATAGCATTAATTATTTTTTTCTTCTTTGAAAAACACACATGGACGCACTTGTTAGTGTTTAAATTCATTTGCCACTTAAGACACCATTGATAAATACGTTCAAGGTCAGCCTGTAATTCACTGACATCATGTTCATTTCGAATTTTTCTGTAAATAACGCAATCATCTGCAAATAGCCGAATATTGGAGCCTATGCCCACATTAATGTCATTAATAAAAATGATAAATAATAGAGGCCCCAGCACAGACCCCTGGGGGACGCCGGATGTGACTTCAAGAAAACCCGATTTAATGCCATTTAAAACAACACATTGGCGGCGTTGAAACAAGTAATTTTCAATCCAATTAAGAATATTTTGTCTATATTTAGCGCTCGTACTTTTCCAAGAAGCAGAGGATGGGAAACAGTGTCAAAGGCCTTGCTGTAATCGAGAAAAATGCAGTCTGTTTGCCCACCCAAGTCTATTTCTGATGCTAGGTCGTTAAAAAACTCAAGAAGCTGCGTTGTACATGAAAAACCTTTACGAAAACCGTGTTGTTTCTTTGTTAATAAATTGTGCTCTAATAAATGCTTCATTATAGCCTTGTATATTATATGTTCAATAATCTTGCAGGATATCGATGTAAGCGAAATAGGTCTATAATTCGCGACGTCTTTCTTTGAACCTCCTTTGTGAATTGGGACTACATTTGCTACTTTCCAATCTTGTGGCAACCGACCAGTACCTAACGATTTTTCAAAGAGAAAATAAAGGTAAAGTGAAATTGGATGAGCACACTGTTTTAGAACTCTTGGAGAAACGCCATCAGGACCCGTAGCTTTACTTTCATCGAGGTTCTCGAGCAAGGCCTCAATGCCACTAACACTAATTTCGAGTGGTTGCATAAAAGGAACACTACTACTTGGCAAAAGTGAGCCTAATGTGGACTTCGGAAGAAAGACTGATTGGAAGTAATTATTTAAGCACGTGGCTTTTTCTACATCCTCAGAAAGAGTGTGTCCATTGAAAATAAGTTCATTTATTCCAACAGGATCGGACCCACATCCCTTTAAATATTGCCAAAAAGGTTTAGGATTTGTTCTCATATTTTCATTTAGTCGTTTCAAGAATTGCTTCTTTGCATCTTCTGATACCTCTTTGTACTCGCGCGTCAGTTCTTGTAGCTTTTCGTAATGAACTTCTCGTTTTGTTTTTTTGTACCTTTTAAATGCCCGCCTTCGTTTCTTAATTATTTTCAGAATACTGTTAGTCACCCATGGTTTTTTACGCTTCTTAAGCCTAGCCGAGTCAATACTTGGTATGAACTGCTCTGAAAATTCAAGTACCTTATTTTTAAATACGTTCCACAAGTATTCTACATCGTGCTCTTCCGCCAAGCACTCAAAAACAGGCAAATAATCGAGAAGTCGTGCGGAAATTGATGTATAGTCGCCTTTATCAAAAAAGAACACTTTTCTACTAGTAAACTTTTTCACTCGTGGAGTTTTTGTTTTAATTTCTGCTACAACAACCTGATGGTCGCTAATACCTGGAATTATATCAACATTACTTACCATATTAGGCGAGTTACAAAAGATAAGATCGAGGGTATGATTAAGTCTCGTGGGCTCCAAGACGTACTGTTTCAACCCGAAAGTATCAATGTTTTTCATTTCAAGATTACTACGGCTGGCATGCAACACCTCGCATGAATCATCTTTCCAGTTAAGATCGGGTAAATTAAAATCACCAGCTAACAATATGGTGTGGTCACATAACTCAGAAATGATATCGCCTAATGTTTCTAATACACTCAAATTTGCGCTGGGCGGCCGATAAAATGTCCCAGCCACGAAAGAAAACCGGTTACCTAGTGTAACAGTACACCAAACTGACTCGTACACCAGTACGCCAAAAATACTCTGCGACCTGCATGCGGCCGACATCGTAGTCAGAATCGCTCGATGACAATTCATTCACCATTGTCTACGTGCACCACGCGGAAAGGACAGCAGACGACCGAACTGCTGCTAGCACGTCCCCGCGTGACCTAGACCTATGTCATACTGCGTTGACACGACACTGTGAAACTAACCCCTCGATATAGAAAGCTGGAGTGTTTTTTTAAGGCAGCGGTGTTATGTCTATGTCCAATGCGTTACAAGGCACCACGATACTATTTTTAGGGTTTTCGACACCAGTGTTTTTTTTTTATTCAGAGCAACAATACGTAGATTTCTAAACCTCGCGTCAGTATTCATACAAATATGCCGTAATGTGTATTGGCAGCGCAGAGTATGGTACAGCAGCCTTTAAGCCCTGGCCCATTGCTCATATGCTCAGTGCCGAGAAAATGCAAAGCGTTGCAGTTGGCTACCTGCTGAATAAATACGACGGTGCAATTTTGTTAAAAAAACAACGAGATCAAAGAAATAATTTTTCTAGGCGTCCTCCGCAGCGACATTGGTGATGTTTGTCGTGCTTCGAGATACTTTTAAAATGAATTGATTGTACGAAGCGAATTGTTAAGATTCAGGACACCAATTGAAAAGAAAAGGAAAATCAGTATATTTCCAAAAAACAGAAGCATCAGGTATCAACTCTAGGTAAACAAAGAACGTCGTTATAATTATCCGAAGCGTTCCTTTAGGAATATATGAAGTGGGAAACACTTTTGTACCAGACGCACTGTAGAGTATACCATTATTTATGACCTTTTCACAGAGTCTCGCAAGCACTGTAAATTATTAAGTAAGCAGGAAACTCACATATATACAATTTGCCCATTTCGGATGGTCAATAGAAGCAGTTCAGAAAACGCGATGCCCATTTTAGGGGAGCGTTACAGATTAGTTGATTTTGTGCACTGATTTTTTATTTTTTGATGTGACAGCATTTGGCAATTGGAATAAAAAGATATAGCCTTTAAATGAAAACTGTGTTGGCTGCACTGCGTAGAATGTAACGTTCTTAACTGCGCCAAAGTTTCTTTGTTCTAATTTCCGCAGCTATGCTTACATTAAAAGCGTTGTCTGCGTTTCACATATATCAGGAATCTTAAATCTACGATGCCTTCGGGCGAAAGCTTCTATTTAAAAATATTAGGCTGTGCACTGTATGTAACAGGTGTAAATGTTTTCCTTAAAAGTGAGCAATAATAAAGTAACCCGGTGATGGCGTATACCTAAAAATAATAGCTAAAGATGTCAAATGTTGCATTGTCGAGGCAAAAAGTGCGTGTCATGGTCTGCTTGTTACTAGCTTTTCTGTGTGTGTGGTGGTTCAAACAATAATGTATATAGTTTCACCCCCTCAGTTTCAACGCACTGGGAACAAAATACGAATGGCAATAAATAAAATAATAATAATAATATCTGGTGTTTAACGTCCCAAAACTACGATATAATTACGAGGGACGCCGTAGTGGAGGGCTCCGGAAATATCGACCACCTGGGCTTCTTTAACGTGCACCTAAATCTAAGCACAAAGGTCTCAAACATTTTCGCCTCCATCGAAAATGCAGCCGCCGCGGCCGGGATTCGATCCCGCCACTTTCGGGTGAGCAGTCGAGTGGCATCACCGCTTAACCACCGTGGCGGGGCAATAAATAAAATAAAATAAACGAATAAGCTCACCGTTCTACAAGAAGTCCTGGCAAATTGCAGCATCAGCTTCGATATATTGCAGTATATATTGCAGCATGAGCTTCGAAAGCCGAGTCAGGCTGATGTGAAAAATTTATGCAATGTGGAAATGCCCCACAATAATTGAAACTCGCTAATGTCGTTAATTCAGCAACCGAGAAAGACAAAATGAATACATGGAGGTCAATTACAGGAGGCGATCTCTCGTTGGGTACCTGTACACGGCAAAGGGGAAGCGAGCTTGGGTGAGCTGAAGAGTGTATGACGTCGCCAGAATGGCGCTGCCACCGTGTAAGACCAATAAAGGAAGGAGGCACTGACAACGTTTATATGTCGGTAAGTTACTGACGCTTCCCTTGTGGTTCTTCATGCCTTTCTCCGAGGGATTGCAACAACGGTTCCGTTTATTTGTTTCCTATTCGAACAGGTTTTGACACGGAAGAAAGACTGAAAACTTGCACGGCCTCATTCTTACTTTATTCAATAAAGAAAACCTGGGTATCCCAAGTTGTCTCGGTTGCTTTATTTAGACCACCGCGGTCAAGAACGGAACCCGCGGCGTTGTAAATGAGTAACAGAACTCGTCATCATACGACAGAACCACAGCGGCTGACTTAGTATTGTCTTGACGTTCAGCGTAAATAAACGACGCAGGGCGAGAGAAGACACGAGGACACAGCGCTGTATCGCCTCGTCTTCGTTTCGCCTGCATCGTTTTTTTTTTCGCTAAACGTCAAGATATGCAGCACCGACTAGCCCATCGGTTCGTTATGTTGTGTGTAGTTCTACGCAGGTGGAACACGGAGGCGATCAAAAGAGTCTGCTTTAATGGCCGACTACAAGGAAGCAGGAATTGCAGACAACGAACTTCGTCGTCCGTTTCAGCACCGATCAACAGAGCGTGTGGCTGGCTAAGGTAATTAGTTATCATTCATAGCGCCGACTTTTTCGCGTATCTTCCTGCGGTGTGAACACCAACATCCTGGTGTCAATATTGAATTTAGCTAAGACTACAGTACCTGATGAATTAAATTAAATTAAATATCAGATTAATTGTCTAAGCGACTAATTGAGCGGCGCTAAGCGAGAAATGCTTTATTTTAGTGTGAATACTTGTAAGGGATGCACTTATTCCGAAACGTAAGTTCGTAGCGGATTTGATTAAAATGTTTTCTAAAGCAATATTATGATGTGGACAAAATAGGAGAAATGTATTATTAATGTCGTAAATATGCAAAGAAGTACATTTTGTTCGGTTCACTGAGTGCCAGCCTTGTGAACAGAGGAAAATGAGCAAATTATTAATGCCACTATAATATATACGTTTTTGTAACAAAGCTTACAGGCGGCATATAAATTTTTATCTCATTTATCTTTCATTCACACTTTAAAAAGACGTTACCACAAACAACTCATTCCATGCATTTTCATAAGGGCAGAACCAACGCTAACATATATATTCGTAGCTCTAAAAATTATACGCGCGAGTTAAAAACAAAGAACGTACCCAGTTGAGTTATATTGTGATGATGATGTGATATTCGATATGTACGTATAGAGCATATCTGACTACTCACCAGAGAGGGGATATACTTGTTCTAAGTCCAATAATATTTCCACACTGTTCTGTTCGACGACGCCAGTTTACAGATCCAACAGAGCGCTGCTCAAACCCGCCGAGAGATTTCCACTCTTTCTCAAAGTGACGCACCTACGCGCGACTATGCAAAGAGACCTAGCTTAGTGTGCCATTCGAGAACCTTTGGGCGCGCTCCAGCTGATGGGCGGACACCGCGCACGCACGCTGCCCTTTATTAGGCGCTTGCAGTACCGAAAGAAACATAAAACGACATCGTTTTTAAATGGGCACTGCGCTTGCAGCATGTATGACTAGAGTGGAGTGCTGGAAACTTGAAACAATGAATTAATGGAGGACTGTATTTGTCTGCAATAAATGCCGGCTGGACCTTTGGGGCTTGGAGACGACAAAGCACCTGCGTGCGGCATGCAGCTCCATTACCTCCACGGCTCAGCGAAGGACGTCATCCTAAAGACCATGCTCTGAGGTACACAGCTTCACACTTCTGAGAGACAGGGGTCACCATAGTTCGTATAAGGCGCTGCGCCACGATAACAGCCGCAGTCGCGAAATATGTTGCGCATAATTTATTCAGGAGTGACGGATTATAATTAGTGATAGCGTGTGTCGTGTCTGCGTTTGTGTCAATAGCATTTCCAATGGACCGTTTCCGATTACAGCACGGAGAGACGGGGCACTATCGAGGCCCTCACAATTGCAAAAACATGCAGCGCCGGCGGAACATCACTTCCAGAGCATCACGCTCTGGAACTCTCTGACAACATGGAGTCAGCCGCCTGAAGGGCCTCTCTTTCAAAAATAGTCATCGGGCCGGAGTCATATTTGAAAGCTCCAGTACTCCGCCATTTCGTCCCACCAAACCATGGCGGGACCAAAAAAACTGGTGGGACCAAATCGTCCCACCATTTCTAAAATCTGTTTTTCACGGTATTTTTTCCTCTGCAACTCCATTGGGGCAGCTAGGATTTCACTTGCGCCTTGAAGGGGCCATGACACGGTCACCCAACAATTTGCAATTTTCAGCGAAAACTAGAAGTAGAGAGTCTATTGTACCTATACATATATGAAAAATGCCCACCGCCGGCGACCGCTATTTCGCCATGGTGTGTGTGACGTCATGTGCTGCGTGGAGTGAAGCCGTCGTCTTCTACCAAAGTTTCAGCCGCTGCCAATCGTTCAATTTCAATGCCAAGCTGAAGAAAGCTGAAATGGCTCGATATCACGCGCAGCTGACCAGGGAACAAAATCGTTCACCGGAATGCAGACGCTCGCGCAGCAAGCAACTCGTTACGTCATGGCTCGAGGGTGCGCCAGTGTTGCTCGACTCTCAGGCCTCTGGCGACTTTGTAAAATATTCAGCTATAAATTAAGTGCTCGACCGAATGCGCTGAAATTTCGCCACCTTGTTTATGAACGCGGATGGATTAACCCACATAACGCAGATTATGATCGAAAATTGGGTGTCATGTCCCCTTTGACTGACCTTGGGCTCGTCAACAAAAGCTGACAGTTTGTTTGCGATAACGGCCACCGCACTCATCGCGAAAGCAACTGACATTTTTATCATTTTTTTCTTCGTTAATGCCGACTTGATTCCTTGCGAGCATCGCTGGAGCACCAGTCTGCTATGTGTGCCTTCATAAGGAAATGGACAAGGATGTCAAAGCTCATCCGAATATTCTGATAGGGTGAGCGCAGGTTACAGCGTTCGACACATCGCGACCATTTAGACTTCGTTCGTCTTATTCAGGCGAAAGCCTTAGATGCCTCATCAAGCGCGAAAATTGACCGTCGGCGTTGGCGGCGTCAACGCGAGTGTTGAAAAAAATCATCTTCACGTGATGACGTCACCACATGACGTCATCATGACGTCAGATATCGTGACGTCACATGATGACGTCATCACATGACGTCGTCGATTGCTCAAAGGTCACGGACGCAGGGCAAAACCAGCTGAGGTGCAGATAGCTTTCGCAGGGGGAACGATTATACATCGACTAAAACGAAACAGAAGATGGCCGTCACCTTCGAGTCGTCCTAGGCGAATACATAAGGGACCCTGGGAATGGGGCAGATGATCCCCGACAGTAGTAGTAGTAGTGGTAGTGGTAGTAATAGTAGTAGTAGAAAAAATCTTTGTTTTTTCGCTTGAGCGGTTACATAGGGTGGAGTCCTCAGTTTAGGGCCCGATTTGCTGCTGCACTCTGGCTGCCCCAGTCAATGATCAGCCACTGTTCTCCGGTGCTCACACACGATCCAGCATATTGTGCAGAATTTGTAGCGGACCGCAGCTTTTTTAGCCGGGCAAAAGCGCCATGTTCATTTTATTCTGTGTCGGACTTCCCCGTCTCCGCTGCAGCTCCTCCTCGCTCACTATGCTCCATTACAAAATACATTAAGAAAATGAGGGACAACGGAAAGCGCACCACTGACGGCATACATAAATATATACTACAACGTCTGAAACACCACGATGCGTGGATCCTTTGGCTTTCAGAGTTGTGCACGCAATAAGTGAAAAACGACACGGGTTGTATATTCGTGCTGCTCGCATTTGTCACCAAGCCCGGCGGGAGAGTTGGATGCCGCGGAGCCAGGCGGAGAGATATCGGTGTCGTGACGAAAATGCCTGTCGCGCCGGCCGGATACTTGGCCATTTTCCAGCACGCTCTACATATCCTCCTCACAATGACCGCTCACCTATTTGACCTGTGCAAGATCAGTGCAGTAACCTACACCGACTTCGCAACTCTTACATACCGCGCGACGAAAGGTCAGCCGTCGATCTGAACCGATAGCGAGAACGCGTTAATGGTGGCTCGCACGGAGAGCACTTAATACATGCGGGAGAGAAAATTTACGATGAGCATGCGAAAAATATTGTGAACATTTTACCAACAGGAGATTCGCCCAGCAAAAAAAAAAAGGATAAAAACGCACGGTAAGTGGTGATTGAAAGCAGCTGCTGCGAAACAAAAAAACCGAAAGAAAAAAACGTAAAGTAGGAGAGACACGTATACGGCTCAATATTCCTGGACACAAGGTTATGGTAACCAGTACTTGACAAGAGTCGCAGTGATTGCTCAGTAAACGTGTCGCTTTCGTTTCGTGATACTGATGAAGATAACTCAGTGTACAGGCGTTGTGAAAAACTGCGTGAACAAAATAAAGCATCACTTATGGAGGGCGTTTGTTCATGGACTAGCGCTTGCCTTTGTCATTAATAAAAAAAAAAGGTTGTACACGCGCACACACACACACAACCAAACGTTAATAAAGCCACATTTCGTACGGGTATCCTTCTTTTCAATCATTATATATATATATATATATATATATATATATATATATATATATATATATATATATATATATATATATATATATATATTATATGCGACTCTAAGGGCAAATGTGGTGTACTTTAAGAATACTAATGCTTCACAGCTGAAGTGCACAGCTGTGAAGAAAGCTTTGTCGCATTGCTCGCCTGAAGAATGAAATATTTCCACCTGCTTGTTCTCCATCTCAGTTATGAATAGTTGTATATACTAAGCATAATAATCGCGTCGCTAGGAATCACCGTGATCACGATGTGACCACCATATCTTAAATTTCTACAGCTTTGCCTATTAATCACTGCCTTGGGTGCACAAAGCAAATGACATTATGTATTAAAATTTGACAGCTTTCGTGCTTTATCTAGTGAAAGATTGTGCTTACAAATACATTCCACATTATAAAGATAATATTAAAAATGCCAGCATGCGGCCTCTTGCAGCCATAAAAATAACAACCCGTTTTTTTCGTTTTCTTAGCAGCACTTGCTGCAAGAATTCCAGGTGCCTTAAATCATTTCGAGTATGTGACTAGCTCGCTTGAAACCTCGCCGCATAGAAAGCGTTCGACTTAGCAGGTATTCCATTCTGCAGTGATGTGACTGCGCCTGAAGAACGCCCATAAGTTTGGGGTGGGCGCCTCCGCATTGGAGAAGGGAGAGTGCAATTCAACATATTTGTCTGATTTTCTTAAACTGTGCTGAGTAGTAAACGCACAGAAAAATAAATCGAACTTACAAAGCTTGCTAACGCGCATGGTCTCGATAGAACAAACGTTACAGTAAGGATGGGCATGAAATTGTGTGAGTATGGGGCAATAGTTGAATGCACAGCCAATTATTAACACACATTTGTCATGCGAGCAACGCTTATTTAACCGTTCAACGGTTGCAATTCAGCGTTAATTTAATAAGTAAGTTGATTAGCTTAGGGGGAACTCTTTCTGGAGCGAACTAAAGCTTCTGAAAAACAAAAATGCAGTCATGCCGTCAAGCTATACATTCACTCTAATCAATTTATGTCCACTCTTTTCATTCGTATCCCGCAACGTCGATATTAGCTACGAAACGCCATTCTTTATCACGTATATGTCAAATATTCATCTTCGTAAACAATACTCATAAACAGGATAAGCACTGAGGAAAGTTATGAGGTGGACTAGTTGGTGTTCATTCACCTTTACAGGTGCGCTTGTTAATACAGACACAGGACGAATATTATACAGTGGACACAATGCGACGAGCGCAATTACCGCTCGTCGTATTGCGTCCTGTATATTATTAGTCGTGTGTCTGTATTAACTAAGCGCACCTTTGAAGAAGGATAAGCTTGTCTCGCCGGAAAGCAAATGTCCATCTTTGCAGTGGGAACGTGCTTTTCCCGAATTTTGAAGTAACAGGCCTACAGAATTAGCTCGTCTTTTCCTTTTTGTGACATACGCACACAAACATACGCACGTGCAAGTCCATGACCCCACGTGGCCACACACTTCAGTACAGCGTTTCATACGCATGCGTACACCAAGAATCGGGACTGCAGCACCAGGAACATAAATTGGTACGAATGGAAACAGAATGAAACAAAGCCCGACGGTGGCGACAGCACCTGTGACTATTGAAACATGTGCTCATCGAGCAAACCAGTGTTCATAGGCACATTTTTTATGCAGGTGGCTCTAAAATAGGCGCCGCATAGTACATATGCGTGACACTGCGAAAAGTTCTTTGGGCTCGTTTAAAACATTTCGAATCAAAGAAATAAACGAATAAACTACAGAAACACAATATTTCGTGGAGTGAGTGGCGTGGCGCTGTTTGTGAAAATTTTGCAGAGATAAGGAAAATGAGCAGAGAAAGACAAATTCATGACTTTTGTGTTTATGTCATCGCCTGTCCCAGCGAATGTTACATGCTCTCTTTATGAGGCGTGTTGCTTCATTCTGGGCCACTTCTATGAGCAGTGGCGCTGTTGCGATGAGATATGGAGCTAGTATATAGTACGTCGAAGCATTCTTGAGCGCGAAAACACGGGCGTGAACGTGGAGCTCAGAAGCAATACAGCGGCGCTGCGCACTTTAGTTGGACGCTGTTGCTTTACGACAAAGATAAGAAGCCAGCTTCCATAAAAAGTAACCCTTGGCGCGCTGTATAGCCACCAGCGCAGTGATGCTTTATGGCAGCATGCAAAGAATGCCGACATCACAGACGCCTACGTCGAACGACGACGCGTGACCTGAACAACCGAGCACAGGCCGCTAAGTCGCACAGTTTTCGAGCACTATCCTCGGGGCAACCAGTTTGCTGCCCTGCAAGGCACCGTCATCGAGCAAAGACATTGGGAATGACGCGTTATAGCATTAGGAGTGCTGAAGTTGAAAGCTCACAGGTTCCATTATGCTTTCGCCTAAGACCACTTGAAGGCGAAAGTCACCAGGTCCTTTATGCATTTGTCTGAAACAACTGGAATGCGAAAGCCATCTTTGTTTCCTTCTTTTTCATCTGAGTCCATAAAATTATGGACTCAGATATATTATAGATTATAGACGCCGACTGCACACGCCCATTCACACACTCACTTGAGTATCACGTGACTTCTGACCTACTCTTATTAACTATGTTTTCCCATCGCTATAGTGTTGTCATCGACGCCAGTCTTGCGAAGTATCGTCAGGTCTCGCCAAATCTCGAAAACGTCTCGACTCGTGAGACGCATAAGGCTTTTTCGCCTTCAGCTGTACGTACGCCATCGCTGCGAGGATGGTACGAGTTAGTGGTATAGAGGTGATGTGCGTAAGAAACATAAATTGGCTTTTCGTAATCACCTACGGCAACGAATACGAAGAGTGAAACAGAAATAGACGGGCGCTGAGTGAGGCAAAAAACGCCAGACCCGTGCTGAAACCGCAGCACAGTCACAGCGAAAGCTGGAAGAGCGGCGCTGTAAGCACTCTTAGGGCTACAATACAAGTACACTAGAAAGGTACCCACTACGCCATAAATCACAATTTCTGTGAAGTTGGGAAGCACCTACTAAGCCAATATTCGTCATTCTGCGGAAAAGCGAGGCACCAGCTACACGTCTGTAAGGCATTATGTTCACTTTGTTGACGCGACGACTGATGACGATGGAGAATTATGGCTCAGCCCTTTGTAACGGGTTGGAAGCTTTAAACGGCCCACCAGTTATGTAATTTTTATTGGGTGACGCCCGGTCGCTATTTCCCTCTCCCTACATGCTGTATAACATACGTTGACGTGGAAGACAGAGAGAGGGGGGGGGGGGCGAATAACTTTACTGAGACCCCGAGGAAATGGATCATGCGCTTATGGGCTCCCTTGGCAACCAATACAAGTGCACTTGCGAGGAACCCACTACGCTATAAATCATTGTAATTTTTGCGAAGTAGGGAAGCAGGCACTATGCCGTTTTTCGTCATTCTACGGAGAGCCGTGGTACCAGCTAAACGCATGTAAGGCATTATGCGCACTTTGTTGATGCTGTGCCTGATGACGATGAAGAATGATGGCGGACGCCTTTGTAGTGGGTTGGAGACATTCAACAACCATTCAACGTTGCGCAATTCGCATTGTGTGGCGCCTGGTTACAGAAATAGTGCTTATTTTACTCTTCTACCACGCTATATTGCATATGTTAATGTGGTTCCTTGCCGACATGAAGCCTGCATAGGGTCTTTTTGCAAAGCAGTTTCAAGCACCGGCATGGCTCAGAGGTTGAATACTGGGCTCCCACGCAGAGGACCCAGGTTCGAACCTCGTTCCGTCCTGGAATTTTTTTCTTATTTCGTTCTTTTTTTGTCATTTCGAGCGATAGTGGTTACGGACACCGGCGGTAGGGGCGGCGGTGGACAACTATGGCGCCAAAAACGGCCGCTGAAATGATCTCATAACAGCTTTCGCTGTAAAAAAAATCGTTCTGATTAAATTTTAATGTTGACTTACGCAAGGTTGAATACAGTAGGACACTATATACGTCAAGAATCATGTCAGCAGTTCATTCGGAATGTGAAGGCTTCCTGCCGGGGAATTTCGCCACCTTTTCACCCTCACCCTGGATATGTCAGGAAAGAGTGAGTGGTGCGAGCGCATACGTTCCGTCAAACCTCGCCAAGTGCCCGTTCCCGCTCAATACACCAGTAACGCAAGCTAACACTGCACTGAACTCGCAGTGTGCCGATACTGTGACCTCTCCCTCCGCATTTTCTTCCGCCTTGCCTGCGACCTTGACCGCCTATCGTCTGGCAGATGAAGATGACACCTTGCGCTCTCCCATTTCGCTCACACTCCGCGGAGAGTGAAGGATGCATGTGTTGCGCTCCCCCACTTTCACCGGAAGTGCGAACGGGCTGCCGTGCACGTCAAGGAAGCGAGTGCAGCGAAGCTTCTACGCCATCTCCGCCGTCTGCTAAATCTAGGTCAAGCGCGCTCGATAGCGAAAATCAATAAAGACCTGCACGGCTTAAAGAAATGGAGACGGCACTACACCTATTATATGAAAAAAAAAATGACGTGGGAAGTGCCAGTACGGGATGATTGCTGTACATTTAAAATGCAGCGTTTTTCAGTGAGGGACTGCGTAAGGTAAAAAATACAGAGCACGTCCTTTTCTTTTTTTTGCCGACTACCTCTTTTCTAATATCAGCTTACAGATGACAGCTTACCGCAACAACTATGAGCGCTGATTCATTTATGTAGTGCGTTTTCATATTGAACATGACACATTTTTCTCGATCATACCCTATTTGAGTGCAATACTGTCGTCGTACGCAGTGGCTTACTGTTTGCCGTCCGTTCTGCACCGCAGGAACATGCGCCCGCATCACAAAGGAAGCGGGTGAGAAAAAGCATTGGCTCGCATTTATTACGTTAAATCATTGAAGATCTAATCGTGATGATGCTCATACCTACAGCTTCCGCCTGATACTCTGTTCGTCAAAGACAATTCTTGTTAAAAACAATTATCGACACGTTGTAAGTGCCGAATGTGGCGTCACAGCGTGTCTGCAGACCAGCTTTCAGACGAGACGGCTAGTTATACAGAATTTGCGAAGCCTTGCACCTAAACAGAAATGCATGATCGACTGCTCTGTGCTGGAAACATCGCTCCAGTAGTCGTGGAAATATTCCCGAAGATATCAAGCCCTTAGAGGCCGGACACTTCGCTTTGCATTTTTGTTTTGTCCTCGAGAATATTGTGTCGTGTACAGGCTAAAGGAATTCGCGCAAGCGATTCAGGTAAACCATTTTTTAAAACTTACGATTCGCTTTGGACAGTACTTTAACAAACTGGTGGGAGCTAGTTTGATCAGGAATCAGACTGGGACATGTGT
The DNA here is from genome assembly GCF_013339695.2 of Rhipicephalus sanguineus. Taxonomy (NCBI): domain Eukaryota; kingdom Metazoa; phylum Arthropoda; class Arachnida; order Ixodida; family Ixodidae; genus Rhipicephalus; species Rhipicephalus sanguineus. Next base: position 205,594,555 of record NC_051177.1, read on the forward strand.
CAGCCATCCATCGCGACATTTGTTGAAGGCTGGGCACGCATACCTTCAGGTTAACCCGTAAATTTGAAATGCATTTTTACTGCGGTTAGCACATGTGCTGTGGTCACACTGCTTACTGATATCTGTTCTCACCCAATTAAAGATTGTTTCGTTCGTTTTTTTTTTACGTTCGCTGGGGGCCGCCTGTTTCCATTTCTAAGTGGTGGCGAGCGAGTCGAGAATAAGAAAGGGGATTTCCCCTCGTCCTGCGTCTCATTCTCTGTGTGCTGTCTTCGCGCTACGTTTCAATATGAAGCTACACCAGCTCACTCAGTGCACGACGTTGCTTCAGGATAGGCGTCTTTTTCTTCAGACTACACACACATTCCTATAATATTAGTTTCCTTTGGCACATCGCACAATTATATTCCAGAGACGATTGAAGAGGCCGACATTACTTGGGCAATAAATCGCAACGCTTCAGGGCCTATTCGAACCTTATTTATTATTATCTGTGGTACTTTTATTACACGTATCACATTTTATGTATTGTATGTAGCCAGGTAGCTTTTTAGATCGTTTACCGAGATGATCTTTCACGAAGATGATTTCGGATCTTCTGGAGTGAAACTTATTGTTGTTCCACATATTTTCTATTTAAAAATCATAAGGCACCGCCATATGCATAAAAGTGCGAAATAACTGGAACGCGAATTTATTTCATTGCACGTGTGCTTTTGAAAATTATATAGCAAAACTGCTGCCATTGAAAGAATTGATTGCAAATTGATGTAGCTGACTAACTCATCGGCTGTAATTCGTAAGTTTAAATGTCTGCAGCAATATACTTGATTAATATTGAAGTAATAAAGTGTCTTTATTAGGGTTATTATGCGTTTCAATTTCTTTATTTCATTTGGTGTCGACATACGCGTTTAGCGATGTTTAAATCGAAGTGCAAGAAATGCCTTAACGCCGCATTTTCGACCGACGTAAATATTCGGTGCCGGACGAAATGGGTCGTACTGTATATTGTGCCTCCAGAGATCAGAATTACGTACGCAAAGAAAACGATGTGTACTCTTACACAGGTAAACGACAGAACGTTTGTAGAAAGGTGCAGCCGGCGGGAGAGTTGCCTTCGTGTGTTGAGACAGCACACTTGCATAAGTACAGACGCGGGTACGCAAAAATAGACGAGTACGAGTGCAGTTGATTACAAAAATAAAAAAATAAGCAAAATGAACAATAAAAACAACAACAGAGTAGGGCCCCCGCAGCTGTCGTAATCATGCGCAACTTCCAAAAACCAGATGCTAAATATATGACACGGTTACACAACCAAGCGTTTCAGATACCCGAGGCTGCCGAGAAAACTTTTGAACTACTGTCTTCATGCCAACACTTGCCGCAGTGGGCTGTGAAAATACCAGCTGCACCCACAGGTGATGTTTTAAACTGCTTAAATCGAGAATGCCTATGCGGCTATATTTAAGGTTGCTTCCTGCAAATTAAATCCCCGATATCGATAGAAAAAGAAATAACTGGGAAGCGCTTGCCCTGTCTACTGGTTTAAGCCATGCCTTGTAACAGGCCCGTAGCCCTATCTATCTATCTATCTATCTATCTATCTATCTATCTATCTATCTATCTATCTATCTATCTATCTATCTATCTATCTATCTATCTATCTATCTATCTATCTATCTATCTATCTATCTATCTATCTATCTATCTATCTATCTATCTATCTATCTATCTATCTATCTATCTATCCATCATCCATCATCCATCCATCCATCCATCCATCCATCCATCCATCCATCCATCCATCCATCCATCCATCTATCTATCTATCTATCTATCTATCTATCTATCTATCTATCTATCTATCTATCTATCTATCTATCTATCTATCTATCTATCTATCTATCTATCTATCTATCTATCTATCTATCTATCTATCTATCTATCTATCTATCTATCTATCTATCTATCGCTATCATAAGCTTTGTAAACATGGTAGTTTTCTTTGATTTGCTCATTGTTCCATATGTGCCACCGCGACACAGGAACTACGAGGCACAGAATGTGGCTACACAAGCATCCCTACTTTGCCATAGACAGCTAAGAGGTCATTGTTGGCGGCGTCAACAAGGTATGCACCTTTCACCCCCCGGAGTTTCTCTGCAGGAATTTTACTGCTAATAAATAATTTATACACCACCTATAAACCACCATCATACAGCTTCGATCGTCATGACATAATTGCATGGTCGTTTCACAATGTGCATCCGGCTAATTTAGTGGTCGCATTTCGGCATTGCTTGCAAGCTAAGGCAGAAACAGAGGAATTGCGTGAAATAATAGCTCGGATAAATTTAGTTATTTATTTATTTAACAATACTGTAGGCATTTGTACAGACCCATACAGGAAGTGGTTAGAACAGGTACACTTGAGCATGGGAATAGTAAAACTGTATGAACGAGAAAGTTGGATAACAAAGCAAAAACAAAACCAAACTTAGCAAGTAACCATTCTAGCAATCAACACAAGAAGCGTTGCTGCATTTGTCATACAATGTAAGTAGGGTTATAACAGAATATAGTCAATAAATATCACTACGGAATATTGCAAAAATGTCATCACATCTCGCGAAGCACCATACACTTACACTGATAAATACTGCATGATGCTGGAATGTGGACAGCAAGAAATTTAACGAGATTTTATGAATTGCTGTCGGCCGTAATCTATTTAACCAACTCCCTCGCTAAAGCTAAGTTTCACGCAAATTTAAGCGTTGAATATGCGCTCTTTTATTTTTTATCATTATTTTTGAGCGGTGCGCCTTTATGCCACCTCGGGAGCGAATTTCCACGACTCCTGATACCACACAGTTTTTCACCCTGGCCACAAGTTTTCTGACGTACTCGGTGCTGTCAGTCAGACCAAACGATGATGTTACTCCAGTTTATTGGACACATAATCATCCACGATGTTTCGGGTCTGCATGATATAAAATCCACAGTGGTCTAGTGGTTATGGCGCTCGACTGCTAACACGAAGGTCGCGGGATCGAATCCCGGCCGCGGCGGCTGCATTTTCGATGGAGGCGAAAATGTTTGAGGCCCGTGTACTTAGATTTAGGTGCATGTTTAAGAACCCCAGGTGGCCAAATTTCCGGAGCCCTCCACTACGGCGTCTCTCATAATCATATCTTCATTTTGGGACGTTAAATCCCAAATATTATTACATGATGTAAAATGATATGACGTAGAAGCGAGCGTTACGAGCGGCCGTAATTCACATGTTACCGGAATAAAAACGCGCCTTCTATCGTACTGGCTCTTGCTCAAGAACGCTTCGCAGAAAAAAAATTAAATCGCAATTGTCCCCTACGGCGGCGCTCATAACAAGACGATGCTTTATCTTTTTGAGCCACGTAAGTTAGTCAAATTACCACGCTTGCACTATTGCACATTATGAACGACAAAAGGAAGAAACTGAATGTCCATGCATGTGCCTTTGACAAAGCTGGGAGATTTTATTACGAATAATACAGTAGCGTAGAACAGGCGAACATGATCTACCTTGACGCGATGCTCTTTTTTTTTTTAGCTGAAGAACAGCTAAATTGTTTCCATTCGTGCACAGAAAGTCAGTCAATGACGATTCTACTTTCTTCGATGTCCTGCATTTTGACGCGTAGCTTGTCGCCTTGTCGACTGCTCTTCCCATTTCAATTTTGAAAACATTATTTCTGCATTGCGTTTGCTGGCTCTTCTTTGCGCTTGTTCCACTCATCTAAATGTATTGTTTCAAGACTAAGTTATAGAAATTTAAACAATAGTGCCATGCCCCTTTCTTCCTCGGACCATCCCCCCAATACTGACAAAACCTCGACTACGCAACTGCTACTGCGACAGTGCTCTGTCGTCTATCGCCACATATATGCGGAAAAGATACAGTTATTATCATGCAGACCGGTGCTGTCGTATTTTCGTTCTTTGACTGCACACGCATGAAAACTGCGGCGGTGTTTTGCGAATAACACAAGAAAAACTTTGGGAGAACGTTCCCATCACAGCTCGTTCACATTATGATTTTAAACGTAAGAATTGCGAGCATGTATGGACGCTTTTACATTGCGATTCTTGCAGTGCGTGCTGAGAGAAGAGGCAGAGGAAACGCGTGTAAAAGTGCTGTCAGACATAATATCGGAGAGGATGGAGCATATTAACACGAATATGTTTAGGATTTCTTATATATTGTTCTCGGAAGGGTGTGTAAAAGTAAACGAATGTTTGCCTCAAACGCAGGCAGACATCGCATCGCCAGGCCGTCGAAAAAAAGCCTTAGCGCGTCACATGATTCCTAACCACAATCATAGATAACGAGTAGCTCAATGTAACCATCACTTCCCGAAATTTCAAACAATGTAAGGGAAGAAAAATGACACTTGATATTTTCAGAAATAGTAGCCGTTTTCCGGTGTCAACAGCGTCTCAGGCGGATGGCGCATGCTGCCACAAACCAGTAGAAGAAAAAGTGTGTTGTGCTGAATACGCTTCAATTGTACACGTGCCTGACAGGAACATTCTTGTTGGATACACAGCACTGCTCGCCGTCGTCACCGTACGGTCTTCGCCGAATATGCCACGTACGGCAATTTCAGATTTCGAAGAAAGCGCTCAACCAGCATTGTTATGTCTACTACATCACCGAGTGCTCATATAAACTACTTGAAGAACGACTTTCTTCTTTCTCATGTCCCGTAAATTTGCCGGCTTTTCTTCGAGTAACACGAACCTACTGGCGCAGACTTCGACATTTCTGCATCATTTAAACGAGCTTAGGTGTTACTCCATTGCAGATGGTGAAGAAACAAAAATGATTGCCAACCACAGAGCGGATCTCGGCTCCCGTGTGACCTGGAGGCGCACATGCGCGAAACGACGCAAATGCCCGGCGGCGAAGCCCGACGACTACGCACCTGTACTTGGGTGGTGTTGGCGTCGTGGGTCTCCAAGGGCCGCTGCAGCCGCCGAAAGCCGGGAGGCAGTTCTGTGCGCTGCTCTGGCCACAACCGCTGCGGCGAAATACCTAGTCAGTCAGCGGTAGGAAAACAGTAAGAGGAAAATGGATGCCACATTTCAGCAAGCCGCAGCTGCCAGCGTGGCGCAGCAATCGGTTACGATAGAGAGTAGTAGTAGTAATAGAAGTAGAATAAGTAGTAGTAATAATGAACGAAGAAAGTTGGGCTGGTTGGTTCTATGTTTATATGACATAGTTGCTGGCACGAAAAAAACTTGAAGGAAAGTAAGCGCACTCTCCTGTTCAGAATTTCTTTGCTTTAAGCGTTTCGCGCTAGTAAGAATATGTCCGAGTCGCACTACTTGTTAAGCGTTAGAGATGGAACAAATCAGCCCTGATTAAATCCAAAAATAAGAAAGAGTGAAATTAAAAGAACAACAACGTATGAGCCGTATGTTGACTGTGTTAAGTAATTAGGAAAATGTAGTTGGGGAATTGCCTTCTTCTATGTAGTGCCTTCGTAGTGAGTATAGCCAGTTATTTAAAAAAACAAAAACAAAATAATTTCTTGTCTGTTAGGCAAACAAAGGAAAAAAGGTGCGCTCTGTGGAATAATAAATCAAATAAAAACAAAACGAAAATATTGTATATATAGCAAAAGATAATGTCTATAGAGCAGTCTACAGTTAGCAATAATATAACCTGAAACCCTTTGGAGACGGTTGACCGGAGAAGGTGAAAGGCGCGGCCCCTGTGTTTATCACTGGGTTCATTACGGAGCCATTCCACTCAGTGAGGTGGATATGAGCAGCGAAGCCCCCCTGGTAGCACTCGCCACAGAGGCTACACTTAGTTTTGATGAAAGGTACAGAAAGGCAGATACTTTTCATGAAAGGTGCGCATAACGTTCCTTTTGATTGTAGCGAATGCTTGAGCAGCATGTGCCGTTTCGCCGCGTCGTCTTGTCTGGCTTGCCGCATGCGCTTGGCGTTTCGTGCATGCTCTTGAGGAGCCGTTTCGGCGGCATACGTCTCTCTTTTGCCGCATTCTCCGATTCGCGATACTTCAGTGGACCATCGGTGAGTGGTGGGTTTCGTCCAATGAATGTGGCACATGTTTTCTTACTTGCTTCCCAGTACTGGGATTCTCAGTACTGGTTGACACTCGGTACCCAGTACCGGGATTGGCCAAGGAGCCGGCGGTTATTATAAATATCAAGACGAAGGTAGGGCGAAGGAAAGTTCACATTTTTAGGTGTAGAATATTTCAATTTTAGCCGCACGAGAAAAACAAACAATTGTGTAAACAACAATTTCTTGAATGAACATAATTCCTAATACATGATTAAAATATTGGTGGTTTTACGAAGTAGCGAAGCATTGATGCCGATATCCTCCTTGTGTCACCCAGGAATTCGCAGAATCTTCTCTGGGCCACAGCAACAGGAACGTTTGCTTAGGTGTATGCGAATTTCTTAGGGACACAAGAAGAATTCCTTTTTAATTATTCGCGATCAAAATTTGGTACATCGGACTTCCTAGGCTCATTCATTGCATTCCATATGATTGGCCCATTCCTATTGTTATGGGTACATAAATTAATAATTCTTCAATTTTTATATATACCCTAGACGGCCGATTAGTTCCTTTTCCTTCGTCTAATCTAAGTTTTGCCCACTTATATTAACCGCCGGTCTCATGGCCAATCTCCGTAGTGGGTAAAAGCCAAGAATTAAGGGCCAAGCAAGCAAGCAAGCAAGCAAGCAAGCAAGCAAGCAAGCAAGGTCCCGCAGACGTTGCTGTTTTAACGCGATAGCGTTAAAGAGCTCGTATCGCAGAAATTCCGCCGTCGGCGTCGGCACCGTTGGTTGTGAGCGAAAAATCATCATCTTGTCCGTGACCGAAAAATCGAAAAAGCTGCAAATAAAATAATTATTAAAAATGTTGGGTCCGAGTGAGAATCGAACCCAGGCCGTCTGCGTGGCAAGCAGGCGTTCTACCACACAGCCACGCCTCTGCTTAGAGCTGCACTAAAAGTAACTTTCATGCTTCCCAAAAATACGCGTCCTGTATACAGGTGTCACAGTACGAGATGTAATATCGCAGTAATATTGCGTGGTACAAGCGTACATTGCCATCGGGCGTCACACCATGTCAATATCATAACGACTTGGTGGTTTAGACAGCCACCCATTACAAAAGGCACACACATTACTGCGCGTATTCCCTTAAGGCCACGTAGTGGGTGCATGGCAACTTCGAAAACGTTTCTCGCGCATAATTGCCCCTGGTTTAAAGCATGCTACCCATTACATGAGGCACACACCTTAGTGCGCGCATTCTGTTAAACACTCGTAGTGTTCAAAGTGCGCACTAGGGGCAGGATATCGCTATCGCGCTCAACTCTTAAAGGCGAAGCTTAAGCGTCCCCCAATATTTTCGATATGAATGGGTGCTATGAGCCAGGCTTAGGCCAATGCCATCTCCGTGGGAAACCACGCCAAATGCGTGGAGTCGAAAGAAGGATCTGCCTTTCTTTCTTTTTCATTCTCTCTTTTTGTCTCTCTGTGTACAAAAGCATGGTCGTTTTTGTTTGTTTGTTTCCTCAAAATTGTGGCACATACCCACTATGGGATTTGGCCAAAACGGCGTATCGTAGCTTGTCTCTGATAACTTCAAGAATGCGGATTATAATAACAACAAAAAAACGTAATTAAAGAAAAACGATTGCGAAAGAAAGGAAATGACAGCTAATGTATTAAAAAATTGGGCAATTTCGAGCAGACCAGACAGCCGTATTCCTCTCACCCGAACAATTTGGAAATAATTTGAATTGAGACTGTTAGATTTCAACGGATTTTTAATTACTGTAACAATATTTATTAAAGTAGGGATTAAAATGGGATACGTTTCGTAGCTTGAATAAAATTACGCACCGCATCGAATACATCCCTGCGGCAATGTCCCAAAACGGAGGCACCGAAGCTTAGTACTGTTTCTACAGATAAACTTAAATCTACTTTCGAAAATGGAATAACTGGAAGTCGTTTTTTAAGTAATGAACACCTGTGACATAACAAAAAAAGAATGTTCAACAGTTTCTATTTCTTGACAGAAATGACAAGAGAAGCGATATCGCCAGACCAGCCCTATGCCCGCGGACACTTCTTAATTTTTAGCTAGCAGTGATGGGTATGGCTCTTATCCAATTCCTGTGGCAGATAGCTGCGCTAGGGACAACCTGCCGACGGACATCCGTTTCAACTCGGCACATACGGCTTCGCTATAGAACGCAGTTCTTGAATGGCTGGGCGAACCTTGACGGCACTGTTTACAATTGCAGAGACTCACAGGTGGATACATTCATACGATAGTAAATTGTCCACGAGCGCCACAAATAGACGAAGAGAAGGAAACGTGGAGGCTCGCCATACTATTTGACCTTGAGTGAAATCGCTTTGCGATCCTTCCGCTGTTCACTTCAATTTGATATTTAAGTTGCAATTTCAATTGTATTTCCCTCTTTTTTTACCGCTTTTAAACCACTCGATTCACGGCCAATCTCGTGCAGTGGATATGTCATGGTCGTTTATAAAAAAAAAGTGACAATGATATGTGAAGAAAAAGAACATTGGATTCCCAAATGTAGGTGCTCTGTGAAGATATGAAGACTTTGATGAAACGCCTAATTCGATCGGTTAAAATGCATGTGGATAAATTTCGATTATTATTTCAAAGCTTTCAAAATCAGCGTGGAAGAAGATACAGGCGACGCCTGGGCAAATAAAAACTCCCATGGTGCCTAATGCATCCGACTCAGTCGACTCTAAAGCGAAAGCCATCTTCTTCTTTTTTTTTTTCCAAGTCGACGGATGGATGGACGCTATGAGCGTCATCGTTATAACGGGGCGGCGAAAATGGTGCCACCAGGCTCACATGTCACCTCCAGCGCCCCCTCCGAAAGCTTTCTGTAACTAACGTGCTTTTGCAATGCATCCAGGATCGGACGCATTGTAATTTTCTGCACCTCACTTTGTTTTGCACTGCTTCGGGATCGGCCCACCTTTGACCAAGCACTGATGTCATGCGATTACGTCGCAGTGATGTCATGATGACGCCATGATGACGTCACGAATTTTCGCGATTATGACGTCATGATGACGTCATCACGTGGTGATGATTTTTCGCATCACTCGCGTTGACGCCGCCGACGTGGGACACCGGTCGATTTTCGCATTGATGAGGCATCTAAGGCTTTCCTTAATAATGAAAAATCAATTGCCACCACTGTTAATTTTTACGTACAACTTAAGGATGGCTATACGAACACGTGCATGCTGGAAAGTGGTGAAAATGGCAGGTTGGGCATGGTGAAAAATGGCAGGTTGTGCGCTCTCCTACTTTGCTTTCGAAAAAGATAGCTACGGTTTCGTAAAACCATAGAGTGTAACGTATTCAGAAGGCTCCAACATGTGTTCTCGCGAAAAAAGAACAAACAAACAGAGTGTGATTCTTTTAGATGGACAAGCACGCATATTACGAAAGGCATAAAGCCCCGTATCAGTTTCGCTTACGATTGATGACACTCCTTAGAATAGGCAAAGTATGTCTCCCGCATAACGCGAAAGTTCGGTATCTAGAGAGCGACCACAATATTGATAGTTTTGTGCTGACTTCCCAAAACGTCTTGCAAACACTGCGTTTAGCAGTGTTCGTAAAGTGTTTGGGCACAGACGCCTGGAGACAACACGCTAGTAACTAAATAAAGTAGCAGACAGTTTGACAGAACCTTCCATTGCAGCCCTCGCGTTTTGTGTCATTCTATCGATGTGTCTTGTTACTGCGGTCAGATTTAGAAATCACGCCTTGTTAATGCCCTCATCAAGTCTGCATTCTCATGTGAATTACAGTTTTGACAATTCTCTTGAAACAAATAATTTTCTAAAACGCGAATGATATAGGTAGCACTAACAAGGCAGCGATGTCAACTACCAGCATGCAAACGTGCATGCAGTGAGCACAGGCAGCCTCTTCTTTGCGTTCCTCCTGTAATAAGTGTAGACAGTCGATGAATAATTACTGAACAGCCGGCGTTTTCCTTCTCTTTGGAAAATGTCACCTCCCCCCCCCCCCCCCCCCCAAATTCCAATAAGACAGCTCGGTCTGTCATGTCGTTCTCCTGAATTGCATTCTTTCGGGCCTTTTTGCTTGAACACTCGAACTGGGCTACATATGAAATGCTGTGGAAGAATTCATTGCAGAATCGAATTGTTCGATTTGTTAAATTCATTGATCGTAAGTTTAGAACGCTGTCTTTTCGGAATTGCAGTTTTCGATTGTTTAATCGAGATGGTTGGTTCACAGCAAAGATTTAGGAAAACTAGTCCTTCCTGCGTATTTTAAGCGTTGTAGCGTAAATTCGATTTCAAAAATAATGTAATGTCGGTCTGGATCTTGTGCAGCCACCCTGAGGTAGAAATCATCACCATCATTATGATTACGCTGAAGCCTAAACATTATGAACACTGAAGTATTCAAAACATTAAGAAAACCTGGTCTGTTGTATTTTGTACATTCCTTCTGTTGTCATCGTCGCCGATCACGCTTCCTCTTGTTTACCTCATCCAGTTCTAGCAAAGAGTAGCATGACTTCAAAAATGTGGCTCAGCCTAGCCTTTCATAGCTAGATTTAGTTTTCCTCTTTTGATAAAGCTTTTTCCGCAGCAGCGACCTAACTTTGGCAGGAGGCTGATTGAAGTGGTGAAGGAAGGCACTCCACCAGCGCTGAGCTCATTCCTTCGCACTTCGGCTCGCGCAAAGCTGTAAGAGGCTTTGAGCGTTTTACTGGAAGGGCCTTAATCATACTACATCAACAATAATATTCCACACGCTAGTCCCCGCAAGATCGCTCCCTCGGGATTACACGATTCGCTAAGGGCCTATGGACACCTTAGAGAGTAGCAGAATTGAACGTTATTTGCTCGACCAGGCTGTTTACGCCCAGAGGTAGACGGCCATTTCAGGCCAAGTAGCCGTGAACGTGAGGTGATAGCCTACCTTGAAGAATTTGACTTTTATGCGTAGGCAGACGTCTAATGCTTGCCTTCAAGGGGCCCTGCAACACTTTTGGAACATCCTCAGATAACGCTGCCGATCCGTAGTCAAGGCTCCTTGTGAATGTGAAACAAATATTATTGCACGGTAGGCGGCGGAGATATTAGCATTTCGTGTGAAATGCAGGCGAAAATCGCTTGCTCTCATCTGGTCTAACTCTATAGCAGGTAGGGACCATATATCAGAGGCCACGTGCCACGTCGAGTAGATAGCGCTGGCGCCCGCGCTGTGCAGTAACGGGTCAGTGGCGAGAAAGTCTAGGCCAAAAGGAGTGGTCACTATGATCAAAGTATACAAAGAAGACAAAATGTTTGTAGCGATGACGGACGGCAACACAATTTTTGTTCCGTGCACCACTCCTTTGTCAACCGCCCCCCCCCCCCCCCCCCACACACACACCCTGTATAGCTTCCCGCGCGCCTGTGCCACGAAAGGAGCGAGAAAGCAAACGGCTCCTGCGGTAATATTGCATAACTCCGCTTTTAATTGGCGAGTTCGAGAGGTTTTATCGCTGGCGATTCGTGAAGTGACTGAGATAGATACATAGTATCTACAGCAAAACCTCGGTGATACGAATCTCGCGGGGTTTCGAAAAATATTCGTATCATCCGATATTCGTATCACCAGAAACTATGGAAATTTAGTATGCGACAAAAGAAAGTTGGCATACGTTTTGATTTAGTGTGTCTCAGGGACGCAGCGACATCATGAACAGCTCTCAATGATTGCCAGTAAAGCTTTTAGACGTCAACGATCATACTTGTACTCGTAAATATACGGTGCATGCGCGCGAGTGTAATTATGAACCAGATGTGTTGTGCCCCGCGACCACTTGTGGCTCCTTCCTAATGTTACTATGCTTTTCTGCATGACAGAAGGGTACTGCGGCATAAGTGACTTAAGAAGCGCTTTGCACACGATAGATAGAGGCCAAGCTCCTTCGCCAGACCGTCCGCTTCGTCTCTTGGGGTCTTCGTCCACGTTTCATGGGACTTCATGACGGAATCGCAGCCCAAGTTTCAGTCTTCTTGCATCGACGTGGCAGGCACGTGTTAACACAGTAAAAAGACACTGCTGCCTCGAGCACCGGAGCACGCGTCAACGCGTCGAAAAATAAAAGCGCGACGTCAACGTCATCTCTAATCTCAACGCTAAGGCGCATAAACGCCTCCAAAATTCGCGCGCGCTATCTCGGAGGCAACGACGCACCGTTGATGGTCGCGCCGCGCTCATGTTCCTAGCCCGCGCGTGACTACCGCGTCTACCGCGACAGCGCGGGCCGCACCTGTTCGTACCTGTGCGCCAGCGTACGTTCGTATCAAACGTCGCGGATAGCAAATCGGTTCGCAGCAACCGTACTCCAATACATTGCAGGCTAATGGGCCTTGGCCGAGGCCACAGAAAAATTCGTATCACCCCGAAATTCGTACAAGCCGTGATCGTATCACCGAGGTTTTACTGTAGTAGTGCAGTAAACTGGGCTAGTTGGTACCGGTTTATTTTGTTACAGCGTGACGAGAACGAGGAAAAAAAACTGAGGTACACGAACGACGGCACACAGCGCGGCATCCCGTCGTTTGAGCACCTCAGCTCGTTCTTGTCCCGCTGCAACATAATGGACATAGTAGGATAACTTGAAAAAAAAGCCGGCAGATCCCACGCATTGTGGGAATCGATGTAATGCGAAGCAGCCAGCAAAGAGCTGCATACATCGTCTTGTTTGTCATTGAGGAAAATGCGTGTCATGGTTTTCATGTTAACTCCTATTATTTATGTTCGTCACACAGTGACGTCGCGCAAGACCAGTTCCGGGGTAGATCAAGCTAGCGAAACGGCCACCAGCGCGCCATGAGCGTGGCACGTAAGTCATGCTGTACATGACATGCGAGTCATGATTTTCATGATAACTCGTGTTATTTATGTTCGTCACACGGTCACGTCGCAAGATACCAATTTTGGTGTATATCAATCTATCGAAACGGCCGCCAGCGCCCCATCAGCGTGGCACGTAAGTCATGCTGTACATGACATGCGTGTCATGATTTTCATGATAACTCGTGTTATTTATGTTCGTCACACGGTCACGTCGTAAGAGACCAATATTGGTGTATATCAAGCTAGCGAAACGGCCGCCAGCGCCCCGTGAGCGCGGCACGTAAGTCATGCTGTACATGACATGCGTGTCATGATTTTCATGATAACTCGTGTTATTTATGTTCGTCACACGGTCACGTCACAAGATACCAATTTTGGCGTGTATCAGTCTAGCGAAACGGCCGCCAGCGCCCCGTGAGCGTGGCACGTAGGTCATGTTGTGCATGACATGCGTGTCATGGTTTTCATGATAACTCGTGTTATTTATGTTCGTCACATGGTCACGTCACAAGATACCAATTTCGGTGCATATCAATCTAGCGAAAAGGCCGCCAGCGCCCCATGAGCGTGGCACGTAAGTCATGCTGTACATGACATGCGTGCCATGATTTTCATGATAACTCGTGTTATTTATGTTCTTCACATGGTCACGCCGCAAGATACCAATTTTGGTGCATATCAATCTAGCGAAACGGCCGCCAGCGCACCATGAGCGTGGCACGTAAGTCATGCTGTACATGACATGCGTGTCATGATTTTCATGATAACTCGTGTTATTTATGTTCGTAACATGGTCACGTCACAAGATACCAATTTCGGTGCATATCAATCTAGCGAAACGGCCGCCAGCGCCCCATGAGCGTGGCACGTAAGTCATGCTGTACATGACATGCGTGTCATGATTTTCATGATAACTCGTGTTATTTATGTTCGTCACACGGTCGGGTCGCAATATACCAATTTCGGTGCATATCAATCTGGCAAAACGGCCGCCAGCGCCCCATGAGCGTGGCACGTAAGTCATGCTGTACATGACATGCGTGTCATGATTTTCATGATAACTCTTGTTATTTATGTTCGTCACACGGTCACGTCGCAATATACCAATTTCGGTGCATATCAATCTAGCGAAACGGCCGCCAGCGCCACATGAGCGTGGCACGTAAGTCATGCTGTACAGGACATGCGTGTCATGATTTTCATGATAACTCGTGTTATTTATGTTCGTCACACGGTCACGTCGCAAGATACCAATTTTGGTGTATAAAAGCTAGCGAAACGGCCGCCAGCGCCCCATGAGCGTCGCACGTAAGTCATGCTGTACATGACATGCGTGTCATGATTTTCATGATAACTCGTGTTATTTATGTTCTTCACACGGTCACGTCGCAAGATACCAATTTCGGTGCATATCAATCTAGCAAAACGGCCGCCAGCGCCCCATGAGCGTGGCACGTAAGTCATGCTGTACATGACATGCGTGTCATGATTTTCATGATAACTCGCGTTATTTATGTTCGTCACACGGTCACGTCGCAAGATACAAATTTTGGTGTATATCAAGCTAGCGGAACGGCCGCCAGCGCACCATGAGCGTAGCATGTAAATCATGCTGTACATGACATTCGTGTCATGATTACATGTTATGACTTGTCATTTATATTCGTCATACAGTCATGTTACGCCATAGCAGTTTTGGTGCACATCCGATTAACCAAGCGACCAGGAGAGCACAAAGTCGTAGGCGGCTAGATAGATAGATAGATAGATAGATAGATAGATAGATAGATAGATAGATAGATAGATAGATAGATAGATAGATACGGTCAAAGTCGCAGAAGTTCGCTAAGAAATGCTTCGCATTTAAAAGCCGGCAGATCCCACGCATTGTGGGAATTGATGTAATGCGAAGCAGCCAGCAAAGAGCTGCATACATCGTCTTGTATGTCATTGAGGAAAATGCGTGTCATGGTTTTCATGTTAACTCCGATTATTTACGTTTGTCACACAGTAACGTCGCGCAATACCAACTTCGGGGTCGATCAAGCTAGAGAAACGGCCGCCAGCGCCCCATGAGCGTGGCACGCAAGTCATGCTGTACATGACATACGTGTCATGACTTTCACGTTAACTCGTGTTATTTATGTTCCTCACACGGTCACGTCGCAAGATACCAATTTTGGTGCATATCAAGCTAGCGAAACGGCCGCCAGCACCCCATGAGCGTGGCACGTAAGTCATGCTGTACATGACAAGCGTGTCATGATTTTCATATTAACGCGTGTTTTTATGTTCGTGACGCAGTCACGTCGCGCAAAACCAATTCCCGGGTAGATCAAGCTAGCGAAACGGCCGCCAGCGCGCCATGATCGTGGCACGTAAGTCATGCTGTACATGACATGCGTGTCATTACTTTCATGTTAACTCGTGTTATTATGTTCGTCACATAGTCACGTCGCGCAACACCAATTTCGGGGTAGATCAAGCTAGCGAAACCGCCGCCAGCGCCCCATGAGCGTGGCACGTAAGTAATGCTGTACATGACATGCGTGTCATAATTGTCATGTTAACTCGTGTTTTCATGTTCGTCACACAGTCACGTCACAAGATACCAATTTTGGTGTATATAAATCTAGCGAAAGCGCCGCCAGCGCCCCATGAGCGTGGCACGAAAGTCATGCTGTACATGACATGCGTGTCATGATTTTTATGTTAACTCGTGTTATTTGTGTTCGTTACACAGTCACGTCACGCAATACCAATTTCGGGGTAGGTCAAGCTAGCGAAACCGCCGCCAGCGCCCCATGAGCGTGGCACGTAAGTCATGCTGCACATGACATGCGTGTCATGACTTTCATGTTAACACGTGTTATTTATGTTCGTTACACAGTCACGTCACAAGATACCAATTTTGGTGTATAGAAACCTAGCGAAACCGCCGCCAGTGCCCCATGAGCGTGGCACGTAAGTCATGCTGTACATGACATGCATGTCATGATTGTCATGTTAACTCGTGTTTTTATGTTCGTCACACAGTCACGTCGCGCAATACCAATTTCGTGGTAGATCAAGCTAGCGAAACGGCCGCCAGCGCTCCATGAGCGTGGCACGGAAGTCATGCTGTACATGACATGCGTGTCATGATTTTCATGTTAACTCGAGTTTTTATGTTCGTCACACAGTCACGTCGCGCAATACCAATTTCGGGGTAGATCAAGCTAGCGAAACTGCCGCCAGCGCTCCATGAGCGTGGCACGTAAGTCATGCTGTACATGACATGCGTGTCATGATTTTCATGTGAACTCGTGTGTTTTATGTTCATTACAGAGTCACGTCACAAGATACCAATTTTGGTGTATATCAAGCTAGCGAAACTGCCGCCAGCGCTCCATGAGCGTGGCACGTAAGTCATGCTGTACATGACATGCGTGTCATGATTTTTATGTTATCTCGTGCTATTTATGTTCGTTACACGGTCACGTCGCAAGATACCAATTTTGGTGTATATAAAGCTAGCGAAACTGCCGCCAGCGCTCCATGAGCGTGGCACGTAAGTCATGCTGTACATGACATGCGTGTCATGATTTTCATGTGAACTCGTGTGTTTTATGTTCATTACAGAGTCACGTCACAAGATACCAATTTCGGGGTAGATCAAGCTAGCGAAACTGCCGCCAGCGCTCCATGAGCGTGGCACGTAAGTCATGCTGTACATGACATGCGTGTCATGATTTTCATGTGAACTCGTGTGTTTTATGTTCATTACAGAGTCACGTCACAAGATACCAATTTTGGTGTATATCAAGCTAGCGAAACTGCCGCCAGCGCTCCATGAGCGTGGCACGTAAGTCATGCTGTACATGACATGCGTGTCATGATTTTCATGTTAACTCGAGCTTTTATGTTCGTCATACAGTGGCGTCGCTCAATACCAATTTCGGGGTAGGTCAATCTAGCGAAACTGCCGCCAGCGCCCCATGAGCGTGCCACGTAAGTCATGCTGTACATGACATGCGTGTCATGATTTTTATGTTATCTCGTGCTATTTATGTTCGTTACACGGTCACGTCGCAAGATACCAATTTTGGTGTATATAAAGCTAGCGAAACGGCCGCCAGCGCACCATGAGCGTGGCACGTAAGTCATGCTGTGCATGACATGCGTGTCACGATTTTCATGTTAACTTGTGTTATTTATGTTCGTCACACAGTTACGTCGCAAGATACCAATTTTAGTGTATATCAAACTAGCGAAACGGCCGCCAGCGCACCATGAGCGTAGCATTTAAATCATGCTGTACATGACATGCGTGTCATGATTTTCATGTTATGACTTGTCATTTATGTTCGTCATACTGTCATGTTACGCCATACCAATTTTGGTGCACATTCGATGAATCAAGCGACCAGGAGAGCACAAAGTCGTAGGCGGCTAGATAGATAGATAGATAGATAGATAGATAGATAGATAGATAGATAGATAGATAGATAGATAGATAGATAGATAGATAGATAGATAGATAGATACGCTCAAAGTCGCAGAAGTTCGCTAAGAAATGCTTCGCATTAAAAAAAAAAGTTGCAGGAAGCATTAAAAAGAGAGCCCCTGAAGCAATTTATTAAGCCATAGCCAATGCGTGAAAGAGTGCACTAAAATTAGACATATGGATGTAACCGGCGCTTGGAAGAGCGAAAACAGTGCAGACTATAGTCATCTGAAAAGGGCCGGGGTCATTTCTGAAGTCCTCATTTACGAGCATATCAGCGACAATTAGTCCCACCAGCTGCGATTTTAACCAACCAGGATTACCGATACTCTTCGGTGACACCTCTGAGAAAGGAGTAATACGCTTGGTGAGGAATACCATGCGTCCTTACGTGAGTCGACCACTGCAGTTTCGAGAGATACTTCAATGTTCGCACGTGTTAGTGTTGTTTGTATTGACCTGCACTGTGCAGATATCGATGATTAACTTTCGCCATCAAGCGTTTGACGAACACTCGTCTGGCGAGGGGACATGCTGGTGCAAAAAACATAGTCTCGCCAAGGTAAAAATGAAAAGTGAACAAATCATTGACGTTTCGGGGCCCGTACGGGTCCCTTGATCGCAATGGAGAAGTCATCATGGGCATGCGGCTATTTATGGGTCAGGTGGCGCAGCGTGCGCGTGCATATCTCTGGCAGATTGCCTTTGTCCAGTTTGTCGTGCGGTTGGTCGAATGATTGTGAAATGATTCTAAAAGCACACGGGCAGATGAATGTCTTTTTAGGGGTGTACGAATAGTAAAATTTAATCTCGGATTGAATTGGAATCGAATAGTGTCAAATACAGGCAAAAAATATCGAATAATACAACAGATTTTATTGAAAACTGAAAGAAATAACAAAAAAATGAAATCTGCTCATGTCCTCGAGCACACAACGCGGTGAGTGACTGCTACTGAGACTATTACTCATTTCAAATTGTCTGCGTGTCCTTATCTAACGTGAATCATGATTCATACCATTCCGTTCACCTTTGGAGCGATGCCGTTCCTTTTGACTATAGCCTACTAGCTTTTAATATGAGTGGTTTTATCCGCGTCTATAAGAGTCACTAAGCATGCTCAAACAACCTTTTTTTTTCTTCTGAAGTTAAGGCATCCATGGTTTGCAGTGCATAGCTAAACGTGCAATGCTTTAAGTACGTAGCCTTCGCTACTGCATACTGTTGATTGCGGATGCTGGGATTGAGCTCGCGGATTCACTAACACTGACGTTTCCAGATGTTGCCGTCTGTTTTGTAGATTTCTACTCCTGACACTGCGTTTTCGTACAGACATTTCTGCACTGTGGGTATGTACCACTCATTCAGAACATCAAGAAGAAGAAGATTCTCGAGTGGGTGTGCGCTGATTCCGGAGAAGAAACCATTTGTCACTGCGCTAGGTTGTAGTGCGAGCAGCTCCGTCATCTTAAGGACCTATGGAAAAAGACCAAGAGTCGAAGCCACATTGGAAGAGCCCTTTGCATCATAGGGAAAGGCGTCACGATAAGAAACGTGAAGATGGATGGCATCATCACACAGGCCAGTGCGGGCAGAAGAAGGAGGAGCGTCACGACGAAGTGCGCCCTGCGATTTCGTACGCTCGCGAAGACAATGTTCGGGCCAGCGCCTTCCGTGACCCGATGAACATCAAGAACAGGGTTTTCCGACCGGGAAGCGTCTCTTTCGAAAGCCCTCCCCAGGAAACGGACGCCTCTCGTCCCAGAGTTTCCAAAGGAGAAAAGCCATCGACGAAGCATCCCGCAAAAGATAGACTTCATTCGGTTAAGACAGCAGCTGCGAACGAGTATGGATGTCCAGCGAATGCGGATTTGCAGCCGAGCAAGCCCACTCGCGAAGAGAACAATGCCGCTTCGCCAGCGAATGCCAATGCTCCAACCTCGCCAGCGAGCGGTGCGGGTGCTGTGAACGACGCGTTTAGACAAGCAACATCGAGCAAGGTGCGACCTGTACAGGCTGGCGGAACGACGACTCAGCCGCTGCCGATGGAAGGGATCTCCACTGACCCTGTGGACTCGCTGGAGATGCACATGTGCGACGGGAAGCTCGAAAAGTCGCTGCAGGACTACATCTACTACGATACAAACAGTGCGCGCCGAAGCGCCACGGGAAATACCACCGAGCTGTTCCTCGCCGAAAGCACCGGATACTCGGCCGCTCCATTGGCGATTGAGAGCCTTGGCTTCCCCAAGACGACGACGCCAAGAAGCCAGGCTGGTACGGGTAAGCGCATATTTTTAAATAAGTGCGCTGGCCCTAGTGCTTCAACAAACTATGCGAAACCGCTGTCTAGAACAATATGGCTAGGTGGGCTAGTTGGTATCTCATGACTAAAAAAACTTTGAGTGCAAATAAACGACGTAGGACCAAGAAAGATGTCTACACATTCTAAGCACCCCTTCACCGGCATTTCTGGTGTCACGGCTGACTCTGCCTACGAGATCGAAAGAGGCTACCAGTAAACTTAAACTTATTCTTTGAAGAAGAGAAGCATAACACCACAAACACTATGAAGCAGCATGCGCCCTAGCGTCGTTATCGAAAAGAACAGACACATTATCCCAGGGCTTAAAGTCTCCCTTCATTGAAGGGAGGGCCCGCCCGGATAGGAAGGCGACCCCTCTCTCTCTCTCTCTCTCTCTCTCTCTCTCTATATATATATATATATATATATATATATATATATATATATATATATATATATATATATATATATATATATACTTTGGGTATGAAGATCGATGGGTCCGGTACGATAGATGAGTGAGAAGAAGGACTCACGTACGAAATGTAGTTTTATTAACGTTTCGGCTGGTGGGCCAGCCTTCGTCAGAATTTATAAGTGTGTAGCACAATCAAACGTGCTTAGGTGCAACACAAGAGCAACAGGTGCAATAAAATCAAAACGTGCATCGAAAGAAACATGTGCAACATAGTAAAACGTGTATCGAGTGCAACACAACAGGTGCAACACAAAAAAAATGCCCCCACCTCCCCGAAGGGAATCGTGAGGAAATGCGAATGCATTTCTTGCGCCGAGAGTACACGGCGCAGTAATTTTAATGGCGTAAATTATTGACGAGACGAGGATTTGTACCGTAACCATTTATTTACACATTCATCAGCACCTGTTTGTGTTGTCATTGTACCTGACGGCCATAATCTCAGCCTTGTGGTCGCCGTTGGCGTTTCACAGCGGCGTCTCGAGCACACATTTCTTCTTGAGAGGCGCCCAGCCAGCGGACGGGAGAGTGGGGCGCAGGGAGGAGAGGGAGCGAACGGCGAGAGAAGGAGCGGCGAAGCACTGCACCCAATGCCACCTAGAAGAGCGGTGCGGAGCCGGCGCGCGCCCGCGCAAACCGCGGTGAGGAGGCGGAGCGCGCGCATTCACGTGGGATGTGACGTCGCTGCGCCGTTGCTACAGACGCTCCTCTCCGCTCCTCGCGCCGTTGCTATGGGACGGCGGATTCAGGGTCGCTTATAAAGTGCATTCGCACTTAAAAAACGTTCATCTAGAGCTACAGGTGCAGAAAATTGCATCCAGAGCAACAGGTGCAAAAATGTGTATCCAGATCAGCAGGTACAATGGTGCAACACAATAGAACGTGCATCGAGTGCAACACAAAACAGGTGCAACACAAAAAACGTTTATCGAGACCAACCGGTGCAAAAAAGTGCATCCAGAGTAGCAGGTGCAAAGATACAAAGAACAGGTGCAAAGAACACAACAGGTGCAACACAAAAAACGTTCATCGAGCCCAACCAGTGCAAAAAAGTGCATCCAACAGGTACAAAGAACACAACAGCTGCTCTGGATGCACTTTTTTGCACCGGTTGGTCTCAATGAACGTTTTTTTTGTGTGTGTGTGTTGCACCTGTTGCGTTCTTGAGCATTAATAAGCAAAATTGTGCCGCAAGATTTAATATAGCTGCCTGTTATACGAATGTGCCCCTAGTGTTAGTGCATATTTTTAGGGGCGAAGCTCCTCAAGGCGGCACCCGTTCGTCCCTCGTAGTCGTAGTAGTGCGTAACCAGTCGTAACGCTAGTACCAGATCTTGACCTCCAAGGTGGTGCCGGTGGGAGATTTTTCCTGTGCGTTGTTGAACAATAAAAAAATTCGCAGCGTGCGCGTTAACTAAAAGCCGAATTCTTCTGTCTCTCATTCCCCATTAGCAGCCATTGGCATGTTCCAGTAGGAAACGTTAGTAGAAGTAGAAGTGTAAGTGTTAGCTAAAAGCCGACTTCTTCTGTCTCTCATTCCAATTAGCAGCCATTGTTTACCTCCAAGGTAGTGCCTGGTGAGATTTCTCCTGTGCGTGATTAAACAATAAAAATTTTGTTCAAAACGCCGTTGATTGATGAAATAAACCAACGAAAGACGCCAGATGTTTTCTAAAAGCAAAACGAAAAAACGCCAGATGTTTCTAAAGCAAAACGAAAAGACGCCAGCTGCTTAACGAGAGACGCCAGATGTTTTCTAAAGCAATGGTTTTCTAAACAATGAAAATTCACAGCGTACATGTAAAATTAAAGTGATCTGCAAGTCGTCATAATTCATCGAACCTTTAGTATAAACGCGCCCGATCTCACGTCGGTGATGATGTGTGTACTGGGCAGAATTCACGGAAGATTCACGGTTTACCGATGAACCTCCGCAGCTTCGCCCACTCATCATCATTCACTCCGTGGATATGCTGTGATTTTTTTGGTTTTTAATTACTATGTATTTAATATTCATCTGATCTCATTTGTTATGGCTCATTGCACTCAAAAAAGCTTCATGCCCCTACAAAACATTAGGTTTTTTATTGAGAGGAATTTGAGTTAGGGGTGTTCGCGTAAGGCCCATTTTTAATGAAATTTTCAACTATAAAAAATTAACAAAAAGTAGCACTTGCTTATTTTTAGTACTGGCACGAATGTTCAATATCATTGCGGGCATGAAATCACTGCACATGAAAACCTTGCACTTCCAGAAAGGCGCTGAGTGCAAATGAATTCGCCTTTCTGGACGCGGCAGGGTTTCATGTGCGTTGATTGGGCCTTCTTCTGTCTGCAGATCTACATACACTGTCGCTTCTGACAATAAACACTCAAGTGAAAGTTAGCGCTCGTCCCGTTGTGCCTTTCTCGTCCGTGTCTGGTAGCGCTATGACACCTTTTGAAGCGTTAAAGGAGCATCGTGGTTCCTGGCAATGCACCGAATATATTTTTAATACTGCTACCTTAAAAAAAAAAAAGCTTTCGGTCTGGATATCGAAGGCGTGGTTTCACAGTGACTCGCAAACACAGTCGGACGTCACGGGGAGGCGGCAACTCGCTTCGTACTAGCAGCAGCTTTGCCAAGTTGTTTCTACTACTGCCATTTTCGGTCAGTCGCACGTGGTGCAGGTAAAGTGTGAATGAATCGTCGTCACGCGACTCCTACAAATATTTCTCCGATTTAGGCTGCATTCATGACACAGAGTTCTCTAACTCAGTGGGGCTGTGTTGACTCGACGGGGTAATGTCCATTGCTGTGGGGCTGGCTCGCACATGCTGGGCGAGGAAAAACTTGAAATCGATGTAAAGTACTTTATCCGTGTTGTCCGACTCCGGCGTGTAGAGAGCGTTAACATTGACCATGGAAATGAAAAATATCCCTTCTGCGAAACCTCAAAACCGTATCAGTACTCCTTTAAGATAAGGACCAATTAACTGTCAGAATAAATAATGAAATAATTGAATGAATTCATTGAAAGAGGAGGCGGGTTTATTATGAGGAGCTGGTATCGCTGCGGCACCTGGCAGAGCTGATCTCAACCGCTTGCTTTTTTTTTCTACGTGGCCTCCAAGATACGCTTCGGCAGCGCGAACAAAGTCAAGCCAAGGAATATAGCAGTGCACACGAACGCCGCCGTGCTAGTGCAACTGGTAGACTTCGCATTATTTATTTATCTATTTGTTTATTTATTAACGATGGTCTGTGCACCCAAGGGACAATAATGCAGCAGGAATGCATTCAAATGCAATAGAAAAAGAACACCACGCCAAAAAAAAAAAATCACAGCATATTCACGGGGTGAATGATGATGAGTGGGGCGAAGCTCCGGAAGCAATCATCGGTAGACCGTGAAACTCTTCCGTGCAATTCGCCCCACAATTAGAAGTGAAATACATGAGCAAATGTCCCTCGCGGGCTCGCACATCGGGATTCTGTCTGCGAGCGCGCGCTGCCGCCGCCTTGCGCGCTCGCCGCTCTGCAGCCTTGTCCATCCGG
Source organism: Rhipicephalus sanguineus (assembly GCF_013339695.2). Taxonomy (NCBI): domain Eukaryota; kingdom Metazoa; phylum Arthropoda; class Arachnida; order Ixodida; family Ixodidae; genus Rhipicephalus; species Rhipicephalus sanguineus. The sequence continues at coordinate 205,618,367 of NC_051177.1, forward strand.
CAACTCCGAGCGCGCGCCAACAGCGAACGGGTTTTATTACACCGCGCCCCCTAGCGTACGTCGCCGAACGATTGTCTTCCACCAATGACACGCGCCATATGTGACATCATTCCTATTATAACATCTCCCATCTTTCATCGTCAACTACAAGTACCGCCATCTATTTTTATAACATCTCGAATCTTTTCATCAACTACAAGTACCGCCATCTAGTGAACACTCCAAGAACTAAACTAGAGGTGGCTACCTACTACTACAACTACATACATCGGGGACGACTGACCCACGCCTTAAGGAGCTTCGCCCCTACCTAAAAATTGGCCGCGTATCTGCGTGCTCCGCTGCAAATGCCGTGTAAAGACGATAGAGGAGGCGCTGCGTGATATATGGACGCCATCTGGCAATACGTCGGGAAACATGAGCCTGTGCAGAGGGTTTCCTTCCTCCGTGGCAGAGGGCGTTCGTCGGCGCGCATAAGCATTTTCAGCGCAGCTTAAGAAAGTAAGGTCTTTAGAATTGCGTATCTATGTATTTTCTATTAAAGGAACACACCACCTAATACTTACCTAGTGATGTTGCGCCTCAGATATGCGTAATATTTACTCTTTCATCGACAACGTTCACAAGCATGAACAGCCGTACCAGTTAAAGATGGCTGGGCCGTAAGCAAGTGGTTCAACTTTGGCCAGGTCGCTGAATCGGGTGACAGACAGGCAAACAGATAGAAAGACAGACCAAAATTTCTGCGTTTAAGTTCCGCGAGAAAGACTATCGTCTTTAAAAAGTAACAGAATTCATTATTCGCAACAGTCGCACGGCACGTGTCCATCAAAAAGGGACACAAGAGGAAACGGCGTAGATTAACATGGATTATTATGCGCATTAGAAGCCGTGTCTATTTCCATGATTCCATGCAAGTGCCACCTAAATTCTGAAGTGTAACGATGCGCTGCACAGATGACACAAAAACGGACGAGGGCCTGTCCGTTTTGTGTTCTTGTGTCACTCGTCTGTGTTCATCATCTATGCAGCGCATCGTTACATCGTTACACTTATGCAGCGCATCGTTACACCAACGAGCCCCAGTGGATGCGCTTCTAATAAGGCAGAATAAGAATTCGCTGGGCATGCTGGTATGATGCATGTTCTACTCACGCACTGTGTAATAAAATTGATGACTGGAGCACTGCAGTGGGGGCTCCATATTCACTATGGAGCTTGGCTGGCTTTCCGCTCACACGCGGGCTTGCGCCAGCCTGTTTCACAGACGCGCCCATGAGATTAATTGGCGCTTGCGGTAATCGCCTGCCGATTGCTTAGAGCACGTAGGCTTCAGTAATGCGCCTGCCGTTAGTCCATACCATGCAAGATATCCTAGGCCCAGCCGCTGATGCCATCTACTCGTAAATACGTTTGAAAGCCGAAATTTCCGGAATATCTTGCTCTGCATCATGCCCACCGGCCATGCCTCACTAGCGCTGTCGGGCTTCAAAATTGGGGCTTTGATTTGGTGCCAGTGATTATAATGCGATAGATGCTAGGACAACTAGTGCCATGAACTAGGAGTTTGTGGAAATTAACGAGGCGCATGGTGAAACATTTTTTTGCATCGAGGCTGTCTTAGTATGCCCTGTGGCATATAGTCATAAAAAAAAAAAACGCTCACCAAAGCGTGCGTTTTAAGTTTTTTTACACGCGTAAGGTATGCGTGATATTTCTCAACGCTTACCGATTGCACCTACTAGGAGTGATCAGCGACACCCTCTTCACGCATGGCAGGCGTGACATACAGGCCACTTTTCCGGTGCGTATTATGACGTGGCGCACGCTTAAAGACGGCGCTGAGGGTCTGCGCCAAAGGAGGATGAGAAGGAGTGGGTTGACCCCACTGCCTCCCACGTCTCTCCTTGGGCGCAGGTTCGTCGGCTTGAAGCCCCGGTCGCTGTCGGCTTGGGTCGCTTCTGTGAGCTTTGCTCACAAACCCCTTCTTTCCTCTCCGTCTTAGCAGCTGGCGGGCGAAGCAGGTGCTGAATGTTCTGCACAGGGATTGCGCAAGACACCCACGCCGTTGACACTCAAGCTAATCCATTAAGAAGCGGTTTGGGTAAGCCCTGCTCAGCAATATAAAGTGTAAACAAGCCCTTCCCTATTTTTTTGCACAAAGGGGCGAATGCCTTCTCAAAAACGCTGGGCAGCGCTTCGCGTTCGAAGATAGAGAATCACGCGCACGATGTACGAGACTATAGGACAGCATTTCCCCCATTAAGAATCCAGTTTTCCAGGCTCTTGTCCAAAATACATTTACAGATTATTTTTTCCTGGCGTTCTATTCAAAGACACGCGAGGATTATAGGCAACATAAAAAATACGACCTATAATATAAATTTTCTTTTATTCGTGTAGTATAAAGACCCTCAAAGTGCGATGCAACGAAACGATGGCTCTAAAGAAGTTACACAGCTGACAGTTGAAATAATGTCATATGCTGAGGAAGCTTAAGTCGGTATACATCGTTTCTTTAAGTCCGCAGCGCAGTAAGCAAGTTCTTCAACCTTATACGGGTCTCGCTTGAAACCGGCTTGATGACTGACTGGACGAAGGAAAGAAAGTGGCCATACGCTGCCGGATAGGTCAGGTCTTTCGTGTAGTACACGCACAAGCACTTCACTAGTGCCTTCTCTGGAGAGGTCTCTTGGCTCATTTCAATGGTTTCCTGCTCGTCACCGCAGATGAGGAGCTTTCTTTCCCCCCAAACAATGCACGGTCCAACATCATCACTCGGGGGCGCCTGTAAAAAGACATACCCCATTCACCAAACCGCAATACTTTGTAGGTGAAAAAGACACCTCAATTACACTGTAAAGGTAACTAATGATCACTTGCTTTTACAGCAGATCTGTTATGGCTAAGGTTTGCCAGGTGTTGTAGATAGAAAATGATCCTCATCATGCAACGGCACGAGCTCAATCACTGCCCAAGCACTCGGTACAGATGGTTAGCATGAGAAGCTGTAACGTGCGGCATCTAATCGCTTTTGGCCGCCCGTGTGTTCCCTTGTTCATTTTTAGTGGACCAGTGTCGTGAGTAGTGAGATTCGTCCCATTTCTGTGGCACGTAAGCGCTATAGGAGCTTTACACAGAGCTGTTACGGTCGAGGTTTGCCTACGGCCCAGAAAAGAAAGAGATAGAAAGAGAGAGACTAAAAAAAGATAAAAGAGCGCAAGCATAGCCATGTATAGTATAGTATAGTATAGTATAGTACAGTATAGTACAGTACAGTACAATATAGCAAGGAGTTAGAGACATCAGTGAAGGTGAAGGCCTAGCCAAGTCAGGACGAGCTAGGTGCCCGCCAGCTCTGCTGTGACCCAGCCTTGCGCGACCTAGTGCAAGCTGTGCTAATTTCTTTTTTACTAATTTGAAGTGGATTGCACTTCTGAAATTTCTGCTGGCAACCACTTTTACAACGTTTCAGTTCGGAAGCTTTTAAAAGTAGCCAGCATGGGAAATGAGGTCAACTCACCGCAGCAATGAGACCATGCTTTGCAAACCTGGGTCGCAGGTGCGTGTCCAAATCCATATATGATGGCTCAGTAAGTTTCAGTACTTTTGTTGCGACCTGAAGGAACATTTTTTCAATTTTTGCTCATTTTCGTAAATCCTGCGTCTAAACATTAGTTCGCTCTCAAACGCAACCTGGAAAACAAAGAAACGGTGTACGAAGCGCGTATAGATGAGACAAAGAGCAGCCGGTGATTTCAATATCGTACTGGTACAGCGCGGCTCAGTTTGAGCATGAAGGAAAGAGGCAACAGCGGAGAAGGAAACACAGGCAACAGGCTGAGCGCTACACCAGCACGATATTGCAATGCACCAACTTGCCCAATCTGCGTCGGTGATTTCAGTTCGTCACGCCGCGTAACAATCACGTGATTTTATGGCACACCGAAAATTTTGAATGGCGAAGAAACAATGGCGAAAAATGTGACGTATTTAAAATGATGTATTCTGTTACGTTTTATGTAGTCGTACATACGTAGTCATTGCGCGATGGACCATAGTGGGGTCATTGGTTGCAACGCGTTACGAGCAGATGCTGTGTAAATGACTAAGAAAATTTCGACCAGTCATAAGCAGCTAACGAGCAATGCGGAAGGAAACAATGTGGGGTATTTCAACGTTATAACGACGCACATTTTATCAAATACATGGCTTCAGAACGGCGCAACAAGGAAGACGAAAGATCACACGAACGATCATTCGTCTTTTCGTCTTCCTTGTTGCGCCGTTCTGAAGCCATGCATCTGTACCAACTCGCCCAATTGTCAGTGCTACTCAACGTGGTTTTATCAAATACTTTGTGCTAACACCGTTTGCATAGACGTATTTAACTGGAGGGGTCGGAGGGCCCTCCAAGCAAAGTTGCAAATACAAATACGATGAGTATAAAGAGTGTACTACGCCCCTAATACCACAAATTCTTACTTTAAAAATTTTTGTCGTTGACAAGTTAACAATGATAGTAATAAAATAATAATGATGCGCTAGGAACACTATTTCGACTAGGAGCAAACAAGACAAAATATAAGATACGCGGAAACCTGAATATGCGCAGGAAAGCGTAGTACTAATTACGGAAAAGAAAATGCGCAGTTACTGCTATCTACATTAAAAAAAACGCAATTAATATTATTGTGCAGCTTCAAGACGGTATAGAAATTTTATTGAATGATACGAATCTATACTACTGGGGAGGCCGCCATCGAGATAATTGTATTTATGCATAAAGCTGTGTGGGTAATGTATAAAAAGTGTTGCTTGCAATACTGTTACGTGCATAACACGTATATGTATGGTTGCGCCAGAGTATGCTACGCAGAACTGACGGAATTTTTTTATAATGTTATTAAACACTGCTAACGAAATGCTGTCTCTGTATATGAACAATCCTGTCAAATTGAATGCGAATGAAGCTCTCTCTTTCTCTCTAGTGGCGTACCAACTTGTTCGCGAGTGTATCGACATTGCAATGGGCACAGTTGAACAGAAGAAATATCGGTATAATTGATACGAAATAACGGTACCTGAGATGTGCGGATCGCAGACAACTGGGTCCAGGTCGAGCAGGATCGTCGTCGAGCGCTCACATGTACACGGACGATACTTGACTCTAACGAACGTGTCAAACTTGGCTTGCAGTTTGAAATGTGCTGTTTAATTCTGTCACAGGTTATTCAGTATTAAATTTTACTGTTCTGGTTTACAACTTCAGAACAGTGATGAAAACTAGCAGACTACATGTGGTAGTGGTCGTTTTGTAGCGCAACGTCGGCTGTGAATTTTATGCGTAGGGTACTAAGCCGGCACGTTTTTCTCTCACAGAGAAAGCTTTTAGACAAAAGTGTTCTAAAAGCTAGCAGAAACACCAGCTTCGCAGCAGCAAACGCCGAGCACGTACAGTTACCAACGGCGGGCGTATGCTGCGATGGCGGTGCGGACGCGCGGGTTGCACACTCGCGAATTGGCGGGCGCCACCATGCGGCGACTGTTGGAAGGCATTACCGCGGCGACCACGCAGGCGCGCGCCCTCAGCACACTAGCCAGTATATTCTAGGCACTATAAATGAGGTTTAAGCGCGTGCACTTCAAATATGATGGCGAAATTACGACACCACGTGATCTCGGTAGTAACCACGTGGCGCGAGGCGTTCGCTGAAGCGCCATTGCCTGAGCCGGCAGGTCACGTGATCTCGCTCTGATCAGTCGCATACACTCACGCGCTTGCGGCCTCGCTGTCCGACGGTCTTCACGGCGAGGAACTGGCGGAATTTTAGTCTTCTGGCCATGTTAAAAAATGATGCAGGGCCACTTTAAGATGTTCCATTTTCTATGGCCATGTGGAATGGGTGCTAAAAACGGACTGTCTTGGATGTAATTATCCAGTGAAAACATTAGAGGACCAAGTGTTACGTAGCAAAATGTATTAGTACTGTGGAGGCCGCTTTTCACACTCTCAAGCCATGCCTCACATCGAGGGAATTAAATTCCGCAGTATTTCGTACCTGCAAGAGTTACCATGTTGTCAGGATTCCTTTGTGCTTCAATGCACCGCTATATACCATACAGCGCGAAGCGAAGGAAGGAAGGAACGTTGCGTGGGCGTTTGGTCGCACACACTGCTTGAGAACGTTGTATAAATTGTAAAATGTATACATCTTTTCCTGAGCACTCGCGATCCCCGTGGCCGTTAAGAGGAGCTGCGTACAGCAGGACGCACAGTACAACGATCACGCTGCAGCTGTCCTCGCTTCGGAACTTTGTATAATTACTACCAGTTGTGAGACAGTATAAATGAGACCTTCATAACGTCTGACAAATTGGGGCATATTTACGGGCACAAAAATTTAACTACGCAAGCGCTTTTGCATCTCACCTCTATGAATCAGAATCGCGGCCGCCGCTGCATTGACCAAACCCAAGATTTACATGTCTGGGCAGAGCGCCAGAGCCACAGTGGCGGGGCAAACCAAGTACCGGTATTTCAGGTTACTGACATTAAATGGGCCCTGCAACACTTTTACAAGTAACCATAGAATGGCTTCATTACAGGAGCTTATTGTCTCATGAATCGACCGCCGCAAAATTTTTTAGAATCCGTCAAGTACGAGCAGTGTTAGAGATTTGTCGGACTCTGTAATTGCTTTCTCCCTTCTCTCGTCCCGACGAGCGCGCTGGAAGCTATACAGAGAGGGCTGGCACGGAAGAAAAATGTTACGTCACGTATGCGTGATGGCCTTGAGCACTTTCTCTTTTCTTTTTTCTTCGGACGCGCGCCTTACTTTCAGTGTGATCGCGAGCGCGCGAGCGGGCACGGGGTGGCCTCCCGCGGCGGCCACCGTAACTACGCGGCCCGCGATGTTCAAATCAGCCAATAGCGCGAAATTTGGGTATATGACGAGGTCATTTGATATACGGCATCCTTTGTAGAAAGAAGAGGGAACGATTTCTAGCTGACATTGAGAATCAAATGTAAATTTCAGGCCGCGTGCGGCGCTTTAATGTTTGGCTCGCGTGTTCTAGGGAGCCTTGACTACCGATCGACAGCTTTTTCTGACCATGCTGAAAACGAGTTGCAGGACGACTTTAATATCAGACACCACTCGCTTGGTGCCCGTTTTGCTTAGAAACTTAAACTTGAAAAAATTAGGGTCTATATGGCGGCATGCAGCGCTGACAGAAGCCCATTTTTTGTGCAAGCTGATGTGAACGTGAACTCTGTTCTATGATCTTAAAAACCGTAACGCTTCGTTATTTGCATAACTTCTCAAGCATTTGTCTTCTACTGTCCTACGAAGAATATTAAATACATTACTTCTCTCTGTGCAGCGGTGCGGCTAGAAGACTCATGCGAATCGAGGAAAGACAAGGAAGGCATCTTCAAGGACATCATCGCCGCGACGCCCATGCTGATAGTCATGGTGATTTTCGCGGTCGTCCTGATGCTGAGGCACTTCCGCTCCTCGAAGCACGGCCAAAGTGAATTAGGCTACGCAGGTGGCCTACGTGTGCGACGGGAATGACTGTGCGAGCGTCCTCGACGTGCTTCTAGGCGCAGCAAACACCACGATCAATCCTTGCGATGATTTCTACTCGCACGTCTGCGGTCAATGGAGCGCCAAAATGCCGAGAGAAGCAGCTACGCAATTGAGAACAGCCGCAAGTTCACAGAACGCTTACACCGCCTGCTGACCGACGTCCTTCGAAGGCCGAGCCTCTGCGCTCAGCGGGAGTACGAGATGGCGCGGTTCTACGACAGCTGTCACGACTTCGTTCGCGGTCGCCGGCCACCCTCTGCCATTGGTACTCTCGCCAAAGCTGATATCGATGCCGATACGTGGCTGAGTTGTGCAACTCTAGAGCAACTTATGAGTATCGTACTTGAGACGTGTTTCCGCACCGGTTTGCCGTCTATAGTCACGGCCTTCGCAACATCCCGCGACGTTCGGCATGGAGCCAGGCACGACGCTTGCAAACAGCCTAAATGACAAGAGCGGAAGCACCGTTGCCGCGTTCATTGAGTGGGCTATGAGAGAGCATGAACTTCCTAATGACGCGGAACTGCGGTTGTTCCTTATGCGTACTGACACGGAACTGAACAGCATACGGCTGACTTTCGAAAGAACCGATGCACCCAAGAACCTAAGCATTAGAGACCTCGAGTCTTTGTTTCCAGAATTTTCGTGGACAGCAGTATTTCGGCATGCTTTCTACAATGGAACTATGCTCACGTCAGAGTCTTTTGTCCGCATATGGGGCCTCGAGCAAGTGAAGGCTACAGTGACTACCTTGCTCGCTGATATGATTATATATGCAAATACTTACACTTTGCTCTTAGCGCTGGCCCAGCTCGCCAAATATGAATACATACTGCCACCGAGTGGCGCCCATGATCACGATATCGCTGTATCGTGTCTTGAAGTAACAGGTCAGTACTTCCCGACCCTATTCGCAGCCTGGGTGGCACAGGCGGTGATTCTACCTTCCTCTGTAGGACTATGCCGAAGACATGATATCTGTGTTCAGGCTCCTAGGACACAAGGCTCCCTCTTTATCGGACAAAATAAATGTCAGCACCCCGGACATCCTACGGCAACGGATCGCAGCAATTGGTAAGCCGCTGAGCATTTAACCAATTTTCTGTCTGATGCCTTAGTTGTGTGTTTTTCGGCAGGGACAGTAAGCTCCGCGGAAAAACGTGATGCAACTTAAAACACGAAGAAATGCTGCTGGGAGGAACCATAAAGATAGAGAAGGAACAACTCGCATACTTATTTTACCTATACAGTTTCTTTCGTGTTGGCAGCTTACCTAGAGAAAGTATTAAACGTAGGAACCACTAAAATGGTTAAGCAATTTGCGAAACGCGCGAGCATTCCTACAGTAGATAATGTCTTTCACCCTTCAAAAGAGTAACTTGGCCTAAGACATTGAAGCGAATAGCACTCACGGTAACAGTAAATAAAAGTTCGCGCTGGAAAGCAAATGCTGACTATATTTACTACGTAAACAGCCACCGCAATCGCTTATGGCCCATGACTCAACGTTTCATGAAGTGCTACAGCCCGAAACTTAAAGCTTGTTTTCTTCCTTTTAAGCTCCCTTGATTTAGAGCATCAGCGCGTAAGCTCTTTTTGCTTACGAGCGTATGATGAAATTAAATTTCTTGGTACGCATTGTTTATTAGATTGTTTTTCAGTTGCAGTCAACCGACAGTGAAGACAATAAAATGAAAAATACTGTTTTTTTTGTTACAAACTTATATGCATTGGGTAAAAAAGGATGAAGGCGCACTAAAGAAGAACCCAATACTCGTGCAAGCATCGTTCATGCCATCTGTAACATTGGCATAGCCAGGAAGGAAGGGGGGGAGGAGTTTGGGGGATTAAACCACCCCCGTCCTCAATTTTTTTTAAATTTTGCATCTGTATATATACACGCAAACATACAAACACGCACAAACGTACAAAATGTACGGCTGAAGCCCCCTCGGAAAAAATTTCTCGCTACGCTACTGATTTCTAGTAAGCGTGCGATGCTCTGTACTTCACATACTGGGCCTTCGCTGATTCTCTCATGTGCTTTTTGGGCACAGCCTATGCATACAGGATGCGATTCTGGGAGCGCTAACAAGTGCTGCTAACGAGAAAATGATTCGCTTTTGTAGTGCCCACTCAATTACATAATCTTATTCCTGAATGGCCACTTCAGCTGCATCATGCATAATATTCACTATAAAGGATTGAACACAAAGTCTTCCGAATTGTGTTTCAAATAAAAAAATATGTTGCACTTCATCGGCAATATTTTATGGGACGTTCCCAAATCAGCACACCAGCGACGGGGCTCTCTCTCTTTCTGTATTAGAATACCGAAACATCTCTAAAGCTTTGCTGTTGCTTATTCTGCGTGCCGAAAATTATTTGGGAGGCAGGAACACGTGACAGATTCTATATTGTGTACACCGTAAATTGCTCAGTCTTCGCAAGAAGACCACGTTTCTTGGTCTAGGTCTTTTAATGTAACGTTTCTCCGTGATGCATACTGCCTTTTGCGAAAGAATAATAAATGCAAGGCTGCCTTTTTTAAGTCTATCGTAATGATCAGGAGAGGCCGCCTATGGGAATCAAATATACGTGCAACAGAAGTGATGTCAGAATCGCATAATTCTTTGTAAATGCCGTTACATATAACCATGAAATAATGTTACCTATCGCATGTCAAGACTTGTACTTTTCAGTGAATCTGCACACTGTACCGCGGGACCTAAAGTTGAAGATATGCTTTGCCCGCTTGAGGACGTAGTCATAGTTCCTACATACTTTCAACAACGCCTGCAATGCCTAGAGAAAGTTTTGTCATGCCTCTATGCTGCTGACTTTCAGGTGAATACGAAAATGGCCCCTTCAGTGGCGAAACGATTAAGGTACACGGCCTGTTTGTTATCTAGGACTAAATTCAGCCCGACCCGTTTGTAACTAGCGCCGTCCCCGGCTTCCCCGAGCCTCAACGCACTCAAGAGCTGACTGCGTAGCTTCCTTGGCCTCGGAAGTATGACTTGATGAGTCGGGAGCTGCATATGGTTAGGCAAATGTCAAGTTGTTTTTGACACCCTTAAGCGAGCCCTCAAGTCTCAACCAGTGCTTTGTCGTTTCCATACCACAACGCCCTCCCTTCTCCATATTGACACGGGATTGGCGCTGTTGTTTTGATGTCGGAGCTGGCTGCTTGGGGAGAACATACAGGAGTCCACAAGAGGAGACATGCGTCCGTTGGACGAAGAAAATCGCTAGATCCCACGCATTGTGGGAATCAAAATCATGCGAGGCACTCGCCGAGTGGCAGCCTGTGCCGGAGTTTCTGCGTTGCGTCAAGCGTTACGACGTGAATCGAAGCCTTTAGGTAAATTTCGTAGTTGGGCGCACATAGTGGGCTTACCAGGCACATCGGCTACACTGACGAATAGCGTGTAATGCATGGTACTCGCGTTGTACGGAGGTGTCAGCTTTATCGCACCGAAGTACACACTGCGACATGATGATGCGCATATCACGAGCAACTCTCGTCGGCGAACTCGAGCAACGATTGAGAATAGCTTGCGGAGTCAATAATGATACCTGGGGTTTTACGTGCCAAAACCACGATACGATTATGAGGCACTCCCTAGTGGAGGGCTCCGCAAACTTTGATCATCTGGTGTTCTTTAACGTGCAGTGACATAGCACGGTACATTTGCCTCTAGCATTTTTCCTCCATCGAAATGCGACCGCCGCGGCCGGGATCTAATCCGCGACCTTCGGGTTAGCAGCCGAGCACCGTAACCCCTTGCGGAGTCAATATATTTGTTACATTGTTATGAAACCGGATGGCCAACACTCCGAAGGTGCGCTTTGTTACGTTAACCTCTATCCGTCTGTCTTCTTCGTTGTGAATATTTCAAACAGCGCACAGTAAAACATTTGAGATGAACCAGCTAGCCCTAGTCCTTACCAACACTGCAACTACAATTTTTGCGCCGACATGACGCTTGTATAAGCTCATTTTCCTAAGCAATTCGAGGCACTGGCGTGGCTCTGTGGTAGAATACTTGACTGCCATGCAGAATGCCTGGGTTAGATGCCGGCTCAAGCCGTGATTTTTACTCGTTGCTTCCATCGGGATGTTTAACCCATTGACAACACCGCCGACCCGGCACCGGATTTTCTGCAACACGGGCTGCTTAAAGCTATCGCGTCAAGGTTTCCAAGGTTATTCTAGCTGACCCTCGACTTGACGGATGGCTTGTTTTTGGTCTTTTTCTACCTGGCTGTGGAGGTGGGATTCGCACGACTCTTCATTCCCATTTGGACCGCTTAGCGCTCGGGCAGGCCCAGAGCATGTGATCTAGGGTCGCTATGCCTTCACAGTTTTTCATTTGGAAGAGTGCACCTCAGCATGCGATTTGCTTAAGACACAGGGGTTTGGGAAGGTACCCGTCTGCAGTTTTCGCCAGATAACTTCTTCCTTCTTTGTGAGATTTTTGGGGCTCAGGGAGGGTTATTCAGCCCATTCTGTAGTGTCCCAGAAATTCTCTGTATGTGGTTCAATCTTGCTTTTTGGACAGGGAGAAGTCTGCCTGCGCAGGGTAAGCCCCGGCCGCCGCCGGAAGCCAACTGGTTCCAGCCGAAAGGGTGGTAGTAGGCAGTGAAAGGGGTGCTGTGTCCCACCCCTATCACCCGTATTCTCTGACGGGTGTAAAAAAGTGATTTCTCTATCTCTATCTCACTGTCCCTGATTTGTTATAGACTAGGAGTCACCTGTGGCCCATACCCGTATGCCACTGGCCGTGTTATGCGGGTATGTGCCACACGTGACTGGTGGAAGGGTTTCACGATGCACGCGACACGCAAGTCACGTTATTCATGTCATGGCCTGTAAATCGTGTTCATCATATAGTCATCTCTTTCTGTGCCAATTTTGGTATATACTAAGCTAAGGATGGGTGTCTGTCGTTAAGGGTAACAGACTGGATTCCAAGAGAAGTCAGACGTGCGAGGGGAAGACAGAAGTTAGGTGGGAAGATGAGATCAAGAAGTTTGCGGGTACAACGTGGTCGCAGCAAGCACAGGACCGGGTTGATTGGCGGAACATGGGAGAGGCCTTTGTCCTGCAGCGGTCGCAGTCAGGCTGATGATGATGAAGCTAAGGATACGACTATAAGAGCGGCAAGACCAAGACGTAGACGGCAAGATAGATAGATAGATAGATAGATAGATAGATAGATAGATAGATAGATAGATAGATAGATAGATAGATAGATAGATAGATAGATAGATAGATAGATAGATAGATAGATAGATAGATAGATTGTGTGTGTGTCCTTCCTAAGTGTTTCGTCTTTTGCGCTGGTAAATCTATCCTAATCATGAACCAACTCGCCCAAGCAGCAGCTTTATCATCGAGTTTTTCAGTGGAGGAAAATTTTAAAATTTGGAGAGAACTGCAATGTGACCCTACCTGCATGTACAAGATATGTTTTGTTCTTATGGCTGTCTAAAATCTGAAGCGTTCTCTAAAACCAGCTCACGAAATTCCGCAGGGACTTCGAAAGGAGATACCATGAGGTGTTCGAGAAACGCACCTGTAATCTACAGGAAGGACTTCTTGTACAACGTTGTTCTCGCGGCCAAGGAAGATGAACCGTCGTCGCCTGACGTTCGATATTCGGCGCGTACCGCCGCCCAGCGTCAGTTGAACGGCTCCTTCACCGTCGACCGCAGCACGGAAACACTGCTGCTGCCAGCCCTGTACCTGACAGGAGATCTCCTGCACCCGGAGGCTAACGAACCCGTTCTGGACTACTCGACGGTCGGCGTGCGTGTCCTGGTGGAGTGGGCGCATATGCTTCTGTCTCACAGACCCGCGTCTCTTGAAGCAGCGGCGTACAAGCAATGTGTTCTGGGGAACGCGCAAGAGTATGGTGCTGGCAATGTATCTGACAGCAGCCTTCGGGAAATGATGTTCATCCCGTGGGCGCTCGATCTCGCGCTGGCAGGGGCTCTGTACCGCCCTCGCGGCCGTTCGCCACAGCAGCTCGAGAGGAAGGCGCGAGCCCAGCTCTTCTTCAGAAGGTTCTGTGAGACGCTTTGTGGAGACTCTGAAGGAGCCAAGGTGTGCACCTACGCGACGCTCCAATCACGCGAGTTTGCCGTGGTCTTCGACTGCCCGCGCACTCTCGATGTTTCGTGTTAAGTTAGAGCACATACCAGTTCGTTTTAAATGGGGGCATAACCGATTATTTGATGTACCGAAACTGTCAGTCCTAATTTTTCTTGCACACTGCTATACGTACACATTCTGTTGGCAGCATGAAATTGTGTGCACGGGTTTTAATCATGCGCAGAATCCAATTTCACTGCTACTCTTCATTTTCCTTATCAACTCCAAGTGTCAGTTAAATAGGCATATTGGAATAAAACTTCGGGTTCTTTAAAAAAATTACATGCAGTTTTTAATTCTGGATTGCGTAAGCATATATATGTATAATGTATTAAGCATGCACCGTGATATATTTCTTACGTTATTTGAAACATACCGCCGCGCCATTGTTGACATTACTGCGGGGGACACAAAAATTCTGGAGGCAAATTTATTGCTCGACTCATGTGCCTGGTAGTGGCACTCGCATGTCGTCGTCCATGTGCCCAGGTGCATTCCTTGGGTGAACATTGTGTTTAGCGCGCTGTCGAGTCGGATCTCAAAGGCCACGTAGGAAAAAGCGCGTGGTCAAGATCTGCTGCGCCAGATGCCGCAACGATACCAGCTGCTCGCAACCCGGCGAATGGCAGCATTAGGTGACGTTTTGTTAAGCCCCTCCCCCTTTTTTTCAACCTTCTTCACTGTCCCGGCCCTTGCGGGACAAAATTTCGTTTTGTCCCGCAATCAGTTTAAGAGAATCAGTTTAAACAAAGCCTTGTTTGGTCTTTGCAAATAATTGTGCTAAAGTCTAGAGGCGACTTGAAATAGAGCACACGTTAAACTTCGAGGCATTTCTTCTGGGTATCAATTTGTTCCACGTAAGCTTGTTCTACTTAAACATGAAAAAAAGATCACAGCATATCCACGGGGTGAATGATGATGAGTGGGGCGAAGCTACGGAGGGAATCATCTGTAAACCGTGAAACTCTTCCGTGAAATGCGCCCAGTACATAATATAAAGAGTATGAAACATCGTGTATATATTAAACATCAAACTTTTATTGTACTGTTGGTTTACGTGGTCCCTTCATTATCACTTGTGATCGGTGAAATGCAGGGAAGAAGTCCGCTCCCGAGCGAAAGAGCGCCAAGAGCGACCGCATTCCCCGCTCGCCCTGTGCGAATTAAAGGCAAGGCTAGAGGGAAGACAGGACGCGCGTTCCACGACGCGAGGTCGGTAGCATGCCCAACGAAAGCCAACAGAACGCGATCGTGCAAGTGCTCCGGCTTCGCATCGCCTCATGGTTCCATTTAGCGTCCCAAAACCAAATATATTGCTCAAGGTGTGCCTTGCGTTTTTCGTAGAAATAATTTCTTTATCACGTACATTAAGACGAAAAGTTGAAAGCTCACTAGAGTGTATCGCCCGCAAAGTATGTCTTTTAGTGTGATTTAACTCTCGTACGGCAGGGTCCTCGCGCCGTTGCCGGTCCACCTCGCCCGTTGACGATCGGGCGAGGTGGCTACATACAACTACTACTACTACACTTTAAGAAAAACATCTGGCGTTCTTTCGTTCTGCTTTTACAAAACATCTGGCGTCTTTCGTTGGTTTATTTCATCAATCAACGGCGTTTTGAACAAAATTTTTATTGTTTAATCACGCACAGGAGAAATCTCACCAGGCACTACCTTGGAGGTAAACAATGGCTGCTAATGGGAATGAGAGACAGAAGAAGTCGGCTTTTAGCTAACACTTACAGTTCTACTTCTACTAACGTTTCCTACTGGAACATGCCAATGGCTGCTAATGGGGAATGAGAGACAGAAGAATTCGGCTTTTAGTTAACGCGCACGCTGCGAATTTTTTATTGTTCAACAACGCACAGGAGAAATCTCCCACCGGCACCACCTTGGAGGTCAAAGCGTAAGACTTGTTACGGACTACTACGATGACGACGATTACGAGGGACGAACGGGTGCCGCCTTAAGGAGCTTCGCCCCTAAAAAATCCGGCAGATCCCACACACTATGGGCACCACTTTCACGCGAAGCATTCAACGAGTAGCAGCCTTCGCCGTATCTTTTTTTTTGCTTTGAGCCAAGCGTTGGCAAGTGGATCGGCGTCTTTGTGTAAAGAAAGTACTTGTGCGCATAGAGTGCGTTTGCCAGGCACGATGACTACACTGGCGTGCGAAAAGTATCTAATGGTGCGACGTAACATCGGTACCCACGTTAGTGCACAGAGGTTAGTATTATAAAACCAAGTGCATACTGCGGTGCGATGATGGCATATCATAAGTAACAGTCGTCAGCGTTATCTAGCAAAGATTAACTACAGCTTGTGGAGTCATAGACGCACATATGTGCTACATCGTGATGGTGGGTGGAGCGCATAGCAGCCAAGACGTACGGCAGACGAAGGCTACCTGAACAAGGACGTTTATTTCAGGCGGCTATCGTTTTTGTAGCGTTAGCTACACTTGTCTAGCCGCAGCCGATTTCGCGTGGAGCGTGATGAGCCGTGCTGCGCATGCGCGAGGATCAGTGATGTTACACAGCTGGGTCGCCGGAGCTGGCATCTCACGCGCTCTCCGACACCGCCGCGCGCGGCTCGCCGCTGCTGGTCTGCGCCGCATTCTAGAGGATAGACGTCGTAGACACAGTGGCGCCAGCGCGCGCGCAGATATTCGCCTTCGCTGTGCAGTCGCCGTCTGACACTGCGCCGGGGCCGCTTGATAGCGCCTATGACTGGCGTTTGCAGGTGGGTAACGCCATGGAAAAGGAGAGCGCAAATGCTGCTCGACGGCGCAGAAGAGCCGAGAAGCTTATCTCATCGGATCCCGAATTGCCTGGCAATTAGCGGTTACTGTGTTGGGGCCATAGAGACGGCAGCGTGTTACTTCTCTGACCACCTTGCGCGTCTTTGTGGGAATAGAGAAGCAACCTGACGTTGAGCAAAAATAAATATGCATGTGCCACGTAATACGTATACCGTGTGTGTGTCATTGGAGCAGCAGTAAGCATGACAATCAAGCTAATCCTAGACAATTTGGAAAGCTAAGAATAATCAGCTGAACCTTTGCTAACGCTACGTATATCCCGGCATAGCCGAGCTAAGCCACTGCAATTTTTTATAGCCACAGTGAAAGATATCATGTACAGTCGCGGCCACTGTTAGAGGGAACACGGAGCGGGTGACTGCGCTCCGCGGAGCGCCACGACGGGCGCCGTGCGAACTATTGCGGCGCAGGCGCAATCAGCGCCACAGGCGGAGTTAGCTGCGCGTCATCTGCCACGGTGCCTCCCACTTCGCCTCGAGCGGCGAAACCTAGATTGCGCGCGTGCTTTGGAATACACAAACCTTGTAGCAATGGCGGGTCAATAGATACTAGTCTAAATCAGTTATGAAAGCGCGGAGGCACGCTGTACGCCTAAAATATTAACTGCGCTTTTTACTTCTAAAAGTTCTCTTTGATCACAGAGGGTGGGTTTCAGAATTGGCATGCTAAGAAAGTAAAAAAAATCATACGACAAACAAGAGATATTGATAAATCTGTGCTTCAGATTTATTATATATACGATGAAGCCAAGACCACGGCTGCAAATGAAGCTTAGATGATGGTCTCCTTCCTTTCGGAGACAATCGAGGCAGCAGGGTGCAATGTCCGAACCAATGACGAAGGCGAATTTTAGTACCTGGTTGCATCTCCCCCGGAGGCAATCGCGGCAGCCATCCTACGTGGCAGGGAACTGTATAACGAATCCACAAGGGTGGCATCCAGCTTAAGGTGTTCCCATTCAGCGTGGACTGCTCTCCAAAGGCTGTCCCTTGACATTCCATGGAGGGGCTTGGATGCGAGTGCCGCTTTCATTGGGCCCCTATTATTTTCAATAATATTGTTATGATGAAAGATGTTTATTTGAAGATGGGCTGATGGGCAAAAGGGGCTGAATGGCTGCCGCCTGGCACCGATACACTCGCAAGACCAGCGCTCTTCGTCCTCCTCTTCTTTTCGTCCTGCCTGTCGCATTAGCGTAGCACTCCTCCCTCCACAGACGAAGCCCGCCGGGCGAGTAACGGCTACGTGAACGCGGAGTCGCGCGGACGACAGCGCATTAGGCGCGCGACGTGAACAAGTTGCGTCTGCCGAGAACGGTAGCCGTGGTTTAGGAGACGAGCTATCGAGTACGTGAGGTCACTGAGGCGATCGACGATGACGAAGGGGCCGGTGTAACGTGCCAGAAACTTTTGACACAGGCCACGCTTGCGAAGCGGCGTCCAGAGCCAAACTATGTCGCCTTTGTCGTAAGATACGTCCTTGTGCCGTGAATCGTAGGCGATCTTGGAACGGTCCTGGGATGCCAGCGTATGAAGCTGAGCTACACGCCGTGCCTCCTCTGCGCGGCAGAGAGTCTGGGCAATAGAAAGGTCCACATGAGTATGAAATGGCAGAATGGTGTCAAGGAAGAGTCGAGGTGGTCGAACGTAAAGAAGATAGAAGGGGCTGTAGGCAGTGGCTTCATGCCTCGCCGTGTTGTAGGCGTACGTAATAAAGGGGAGGATGTCATCCCAATTCTTATGCCTTGAATTGACGTACATAGAAATCATATTGGTGAGCGTTCTGTTCGTGCGCTCGACGAGACCATTTGTCTGCGGGTGATAAGGGGTCGCGTGGCGAAATCGACAATCACAGAGACGCAAGAGTTCTTCGACCACGTCGGCAACGAACTGGCGTCCACGATCACTCACAATAATGCGAGGTGGTCCATGGCGAAGTATGACTGTAGACAGGAGGAAACTCGAAACATCGATTGCCGTGGCTGTTGGTATTGCTGCGGTCTCCGCATAACGCGTCAGGTGGTCAACACAAACGATGACCCAACGGTTGTTGTTTGATGAGCGCGGGAAAGGGCCGACAAGATCCACTCCGACCATTTCGAAAGGTGTTGAGGGTGGTGTCAAAGGGTGAAGGAGTCCGACCGGGGCAGTGTTCGGGCGCTTGAATTGTTGGCATTTGTCACAACTGGCCACATACTTTTCTATAGTCCTTCTCATTCTAGGCCAGTAGAATCTACCTTGAACGCGGTGATACGTTTTGGCGAAACCCATGTGGCCAGCGGTCCCGTCATCGTGCATAGCGCGGAGCACGTCTCGTCGCAACTTTGTGGGGACCACTAATAGTAAGCGTGCACCATCAGCCGCGTAATTCTTTTTATAGAGCAGGTCATCTTGCATAACAAAGCCATTGTTGTTTGTCGGCTGAGCAGCCGAGTCGAAAAGGGCATCCAAGTGCCGGTCGTCACGTTGTTCTTTCCTGAAGGTGGCGAGGTCGGGAAAACGTGTATCGTCAATGGCGGCTAGAAATTCATCAAAATTGTCGGCGTCACAAGCAGTTGTGGGTAGCGGGAGCCGCGAAAGACAGTCGGCGTCGGCATGCTGGCGGCCACTCTTGTAACGGACCGTAAAGTCAAATTCCTGCAAGCGTAGCGCCCACCGAGCAAGGCGACTAGACGGGTCACGGAGACCAACTAACCAACATAGCGAATGATGATCGGTAACAATCGTGAAGTGATGGCCGTAGAGATACGGGCGGAACTTCTGGACAGCAAAAACTACAGCGAGACACTCTTGCTCCGTTACGGTGTAATTCTGTTCGGCCTTGCTCAACGAACGGCTGGCGTAAGCAATGGCATGCTCGGCGTCACCAAAACGCTGGATGAGGACGGCACCGAGGCCAATTCCACTTGC
This sequence comes from Rhipicephalus sanguineus, assembly GCF_013339695.2. Taxonomy (NCBI): domain Eukaryota; kingdom Metazoa; phylum Arthropoda; class Arachnida; order Ixodida; family Ixodidae; genus Rhipicephalus; species Rhipicephalus sanguineus. Next base: position 205,637,853 of record NC_051177.1, read on the forward strand.
GTCGGTGTGCACTTCCGTTGTGGCAGAAGGGTCAAAATGGTGGAGTATGGGTCCGGAAGAGAGCAGGAACTTTAGCTGCCGAAACGAAGAGTCGCAATCCGTTGTCCAGGTGAAAGGCGTGTCCTTGCGTAGCAGTGAGGTCAGAGGGTACGCAGTTTCGGCAAAATTGGGCACAAAACGTCGAAAGTACGAGCAAAGACCTAAGAAACTTCTTAACTCGCGTTGCGACTGCGGTTGCTTAAAATTGCTCACTGCGGCAACCTTCTGTGGGTCTGGCCGTACGCCGTGCTTGTCCACTAGATGTCCGAGTACTAGCGCCTCTCGTTGGCCAAACTGGCATTTCTTTGAGTTGAGGGTAAGGGCAGCCTGTTCGAGGCACGTCAAAACAACGTCAAGTCGCTGGTTGTGTTCTGCAAAAGTGCGACCGAAAATTACGACGTCATCTAGATAGCATAAACAAATCTCCCATTTTAGGCCGCGCAGAACCGTGTCCATGAACCTTTCGAACGTCGCGGGCGCGTTGCACAAACCAAACGGCATAACGTTGAATTCAAACAAGCCGTCTGGTGTCACAAAAGCTGTTTTCTCTTTGTCAGTGGAATGCATCGGTATTTGCCAATAGCCCGATCGGAGGTCCACAGATGAAAAGTAGGACGCCGAGTGGAGACAGTCAATGACGTCGTCGATACGGGGAAGCGGATACACATCCTTTTTCGTCACGGAATTGAGGCGCCGGTAGTCGACGCAAAACCTCCAGGATCCGTCTTTCTTTCTCACAAGTATGACCGGTGCAGCCCAAGGGCTAGAAGAATCTTGAATGACGCCCTTGGCCAGCATGTCATCCACCTGGTCAGCGATAACCTTACGCTCCGACGCGGACACGCGGTAAGGCTTCTGCCTTATTGGATGCGCTAACCCGGTGTCGATCCTGTGACGAGCCCGTGTGTTGGGAATGCGCACTTCCTTAGCTTCCTGGCTGAAATCAAACAGCGACGCATGCTTCCTGAGGACACTGACCAGCACTTGACGCTTCTCGGAGGTCAGTGACTTGTTAACCATATTCAGGAAAAGTGATGAGTCTTGAGGAACACCAGGGCTAATATCAGTTGCTCGGGCTTCTTCGTGCGATGTGTCATTATTTAAAGCTGCTATATCGATGCTGGTATCCATTTCAAACGATGCAAGCCTCATACCCTTGGGTAGCACAACAGACTCGTCAGATACATTTGACACCCAAAGTGTGGTTGTTCCGCGGGCCAAAGAGATGACGCATCGAGGTATGAACGCACTTTTCTTCGTTATGATCGAAGATACCGGTTCGGCAATAGCAGCAAGTGCATCAATGTCAACACTATCAGCAGCTACTCGAACTCTGGATACGGAATGTGCCGGGAGGACGACATCTTCAAGGACGGCGAGGGTGCGCGAACAGGTAGAAGGTCGGTCGGCAAGAGGGGGCAGGAAAAGCTCGCCGGTCCCACAGTCAAGCGTGGCACCGCACTGCTGTAAGAAGTCGAGGCCAAGAATTACATCATGTGTAGACTGAGCAAGAACTGCAAATTCGGCTTGATATAACTTGTCGGAGAAATAAACGTTCACTGTGCACACACCAAGGGGTCGGAGCAATTGTCCACTTACAGCACGAAATGTGTTAGCGTTGTCCCAGTGAAACATTACTTTACGACCGAGTTTGGTTTTGAAATCCAGACTGATGACAGATACACTCGCTCCCGTATCTACTAAGGCTGACGTAGCAACATTGTCCACTAAAACACTAATCTTGTTGTGATGCATGGTGACTGGCGGAGGCATAGGGGAATGTGGCTGAAGATGACCGGCGACCTCACCTCCATCGGTCGCGCCGCCTAGTTTCCCGGCGGTGGGGACGTGAGACGTCGTAGAGGAGATGGAGACCTGTGTTGCCGTCCAGGCGGTGGCGTCAAGCTCCGCACGGAAGCTGGCGAGTCGCTGCGGTAATTCAGCCGATAGGGCGTCCTGCTATCAGGGCCGGGAGGCCAGTTGGCTCTGTCACCAGGGTGATTGTTGCGCCGATAGAAAGTGCGTGGTCGCTCAGTTGATGGGGCTGACATGCGACGTCGCTGGGGACAAAATCGGGCGACGTGGCCGCGGACGCCACATTGGAAGCAAATGGGGCGCTCACGAGACATGCTGAAATTGCCAGCGGGAGGATACATGGCGCGGCCGTCCCACGTTTGAGAAACTGCAGATTGGCCGCGTACGAAGCCGTCGTGGCCCTCGTAACCGAGATGGGCGTTCACTGCAGGGCTTGGTACCATTGAACGCGGTGTGAAGTTGTATGCATCAACGGAAGCAGCGTTGATGGACGTCACACTCGGATCGCACGAAGGAAGAGGCTCCCGAGCCCGAGGAGATGGAACAGACGCCGCTTCACGTCGGTCGAGCTCTTCCCGCACCACTTGGCGGATAATTGACGCGAGGTCAGACGGGGCTGGAGCGACGTCAACGCTGGCGACAGTCGTTACGTTGGCCAAGCGGCCGAACTTCGGTGTGATGCGCCGAGCTCTCAATGCTTCAAATGTGCGGCAGTGAAGGATGACGTCACTCACGGACTCTAGATTCTCCTTCGCGATGAGGTAGTGATAGACGTCCTCTGCAATTCCTTTCAGAAGGTGACCCACTTTGTCCTCTTCGGTCATCCGAGGGTCTAGGACCTTGCACAACTTGAGCACTTCCTCAATGTACGTTGTGCAGGTTTCCCCAGGAACCTGAGCGCGTTGCATCAGCGTTTGCTCGGCACGCTTCTTTTTGGCCGCTGGATCTCCGAAGCACTTCCTAATCTCGTCGACGAACTTCGGCCACGTTGTCAAGCTCTCCTCGTGGTTTTCATACCACACAGACGCGGTTCCCTTAAGGAAGAGGCCGACATTGGTAAGCTGACCGGTGGCATTCCAACCATTGAACCGACTTGCCCGTTGGTAGAAGCTCAGCCAAGCGTCCACATCCTCACCGGCTTTTCCTGCGAAGGTTCGTGGCTCGATGTAGGGTTGCCATGGGTGACCTGAGGCGGCCGGTGTCGGGAGACCGGAAGCGGGTGCCAGATGCTCGTTGTCCGTTTCGGAATCCATCTCTGGCGGCAGACCAGCAATTCGTCTACTTCGGCGAATCACGACGTACTGCGTCTCTTCAGTCGGTGCGTCGTCGTTCGTAGGGAGCGCCGTTATCGTACCCAGCACCTCTCACCAAACTGTTATGATGAAAGATGTTTATTTGAAGATGGGCTGATGGGCAAAAGGGGCTGAATGGCTGCCGCCTGGCACCGATACACTCGCAAGACCAGCGCTCTTCGTCCTCCTCTTCTTTTCGTCCTGCCTGTCGCATTAGCGTAGCAATATTGAAGTCTGGTGACTGGGGCGGCCACTCTAAAACGGCGATGTTGAGCTGGCGTAGTAGGGCTTCGACTTTCTTCGAAGTGTGCACAGGCGAACGGTCGTGTTGGAATACAGGACCAGCCCCGGAGCAATGCACCTTTGCAAGTTCGCGACGGCCACTGTGGTGAAAATTTCGCAGTACTTCTTCGCTGTGAACTTGCCGTCGATTCTCACAAGAGGTCCGGGACCGTCTTTTGTGATCATGCCCCAGACACTTACAGTTGACCTTCCGCTTTTCGAGACTGTTTGTAAGAACTTTGCCTGGTACCTGCATCAAGCACAAAAAACGCCAGGCCTGCGCTGAAACCGCAGCACAGTCGTAGCGAAAGCTGGAAGAGCGGCGTTTCTAGAGCCCGTTGTAAGCTCTGTTGGGGCTACAATACAAGTACACTAGAAAGGTACCCACTACGCCATAAATCACAATTTTTGTGAAGTTGGGAAGCACCTACTAAACCATTATTCGTCATTCTGCGGAGAAGCGAGGCACCAGCTACACGTCTGTAAGGCATTATGTGCACTTCGTTGACGCGACGACTGATGACGATGAAGAATTATGGCTCAGCCCTTTGTAATGGGTTGGAAGCTTTAAACGGCCCACCAGTTATGTAATTTGCATTGGGTGACGCCCGGTCGCTATGTCCCTTTCCCGTCATGCTGTATAACATACGTTGACGTGGGAGAGAGACGGCAGGGGGGGGCGAAAAACTTTACTGAGACCCCGAGGAAATGGATCATGCGCTTATGGGCTTCCTTGGCAACCAATACAAGTGCAATTGCGAGGAACCCACTACGCTATAAATCATTGTAATTTTCTAGAAGTAGGGCAGCAGGCACTGTGCCAGTTTTCGTCATTCTACGGAGAGCACTGGTACCTGCTAAACGCATGTAAGGCATTATGCACACTTTGTTGATGCTGTGCCTGATGACGGTGAAGAATTATGGCAGAGCCCTTGGTAATGGGTTGGAAGCATTCAACAACCTACTCGTTGCGCAATTCGCATTGTGTGACGCCTGGTTACAGAATTCGCGTTGTGCGACGCTTGGTGCTTATTTTACTCTACTACCACGCTATATTGCATATGGTAATGTGGTTCCTTCCCGACATGAAGCCTGTATAGGACCTTTTTGCCTCAGAGGTTGAATACTGGGCTCCCACGCAGAGGGCCCAGGTTCGAACCTCGTTCCATCCTGGAATTTTTTTCTTATTTCGTTTTTTTTCCTAATTTGAGCGATACTGGTTACGGACGCCGGCGGCGGCGGCGGACAACTACGGCGCCAAAAGCGGCCGGTGAAATGATCTCATAATAGCTTTCGCTGTAAAAGAAAAGAACATTTGGGTGTCTAGACTACCAATTGTGAACGCATAAAGTAAGGAAGCGTACAGATAGCTGAAGCCGTTACGTGCAGTGTTTGAAATGCCTTTACGATTAACCGCAGTCTCATAAGTCGTCATTGCGTTCTTCTAAACTATTTCGGTGCCCGTTAATGATTCCTAAGTGGTCAAAATTAATCCGGAACCCCCCCCCCCTACGACGCGTCGCATCGCCTGTGTAGCGTCGGCCGTTAAATCTCATAGTCAATAGTCGTCATGAAAACGAAAGCATCCGGGAGTCTCGAGATGTATGCATGAAAACGGAATGACACACCCATTTAAACAAATTCACAGTACAAAATTGGAAGCCCATGCTGGAAGCACATTTCTTTCTTACAAAAAGCACGTTTGCAAAAGCACATTCTCGTGTAGCTTACCGGGTGTTCTCAGGGCGCCAAATACGGGCTTGCTGATCGCACGATGTAGTGAACGCGCACTCGTCTGTGAAGACGACTTGCTTCCACTCCTCAGTTGAACGTTGCGCATGCAGTCGAGAAAACTGCAGCCGTTTTTCTTTGTTCTGAGCGCGAAGAAGAGGCTTTTGGGCTGCTATCCTGCTCTTCAGTGCGGGCGAAAATAGGTTCAATTTTATGTTGGCGATCGAGTCGCGAAGATATATGACGAGCTGGCCTGATATTGAAGATATCGTGGGATGACTGATTGAAGTGAAGCTTATGAAAGAAAGACAATAGTGTCAGCAACCTGCGATTTTCTAGAGGAGCTAAATTGAGTGAAGATTTGATTTCATTTACGCTTGATGTTCGTAAGTAGTTTTTTGTGATGAAGCGAGCAGCCTTATTTTGTACCGGCTCCAGTTTCTGTTTGAGGTAAGCCTCATGCGGATTCCAGATGAAGGAGGCATATTCGAGTTTTGAGCGTACTAAGGTTTTATAAGCAAGAAGTTTAGTTTCCGGGTTCGCCGGATGTAAATTTCGCCTTATCGAGCCAAGTGATCTGGATGCTTTACTAACAATTGCGTCTATATGGGCGTTCCATGACAGGTCTGATGACAAATGAACACCAAGGTATTTTATCGTGGATACAGAGTCTATGGGCATGTTGTTCAACGTGTAGTCGTAAAACACGAGGTTAGTCGTTGTCCCGAACGTGATAGCTTTTGTTTTGTTTACGTTATTATGCATTTGCCAATTGTTGCACCATTTACTAAGATTTTCAAGGTCAGACTGAAGGAAGCTGGTGCCCTGAGGGTTACTGTAGAGTAGAGTAGACACTAGAAGCTGTGGCTCATACCCACACTGGGGTATTGGCTAAGAACCGGTCAGTTTTTAAAGGAAAAATTGAAATTGAAGTTCAAACTTCGTTTATTGATACGAAAGAAGTGTAAATGAATTAGAAATAAAATTCTACTATTAATAATAGTATAGAATAGAATTGAGGCAATAAAACCGAGAATTTGGAAAAATAAAATAACATAGAAATAAAATTTGGAAAGGTACATTTTACAACCTAAATCTTTTTGAACCTTTAAGAAACTCCTGCAATGCATCAGCAATCTTCCCTGTGAATGACGCAGTCATCCGCGAATAATCTAACTGTGGAATGCATACCATTACTAATATCGTTAATACAAACTAAAAACAAGATAGGCCCGAGCACGGAACCTTGTGGTACTCCAGATTTCACGTGAATTAACGCAGACGAATGGTCATTAACGAAGACGGATTGGTATAGAGTGGCTAGGAAGTTGGTAATGCACCTAACAACTTTTGTATTTATGTTAAGACCTGTAAGTTTATGAACAAGCCGCAAGTGAGGAAACTTGTCAAAGGCCTTCGCGAAATTAACAAATAGAGCATCAATTTGATGCAAGAAGTGAACAGAGTGATACAAGTCATTAATTAATTCGAACAATTGCATTTCGCAAGAACGACTATGCAAAAAAAAACCGTGAAGAAGAAGTTATGTTCTGTAAGAAACTTCATGAGAGCAGATGAAATTTTATGTTCTAGGAGTTTGCAACAAGTACTAGTTAAAGATATTGATCTGTAATTTGATGGGTTAGACGGGTCAAAAGATTTAAATATAGGAATTACGCGAGCTTCCTTCCAATCATTTGGGACGCATCCCGTGTCGATAACTGCTGGAAAAGTGCGGTCAGAATGTCACATATTGGAGGTTTTGGCATTTTGAAAAGCTTAGGGCAGATGCAGTCAGCACCAGGAGCGGCATTAGTCGGTAGACGATCGATGCAGGAATGTATCCCTTCCGGTGTGATAGTAATGTCGAGCATGCTTGAATGCAAAATGGGGACCTCAAGGTCACTTGGAACAGGGGCCTCATCTGTGAAAACAGACGGAAAAAACTCGTTGAATTTTGCCGCAACACGTGCCGGAGAAAAAATGTTACCGTCTTTGGACAACGACACCGTGGAATTTGTTGCGTAATTAGGCTTAATGACTTTCCAAAACATTTTAGATACGAAGCAGCTTATGAACGAGGCCTGTCCCCCCGGCGTGACCAGTGCCCCGCGTGCCACTAGATGTATGGAAGAAAGAAGAGAACGAAGCGATGGCACGAGAGGAGAGCTCGCGCATGGTGTGCAGAAAGGAATGTCTGCCTGAGAAAACGTGCCACTAGATATATGGAAGAAAGAAGAGAACGCAGTTTTCGCAAGAGCGGAGAGCTCGCGCATGTGCAGAAAGGAATGTCTGCCTGGCATATGGACGTGCGATAGAGCGCTCGCTTCCATGCTCGCTTCACTGCAGCGCGTGCTCTAGTATAAATCATGCAAGGTACCCACTACGCCGTAGATCATGCAAGGTACACACTACGCTTTAAATCATCGTCATTCATGCAAGGTGCCCACTACGCCATAGATCATGCAAGGTACCCACTTCGCCATAAATCATCGTCATTCATGCAAGGTGCCAACTACGCCATAAATCACGCAAGCTACCCACTTCGCCATAAATCATCGTCATTCATGCAAGGTGCCAACTACGCCATAAATCATGCAAGGTACACACTACGCCATAAATCATGCAAGGTACCCTTAGATGCGAAGCAGCTTATGAACGAGGCCTGTCGCCCCGGCGCCGCGCAGGGCTGGGCAAAGATACTTTTAAATTGTATCGCGATACGATACAAGATACTCAGGCAAGAAGTATTTAAGATACAGATAGAAGATACTGCAACACTGATTGTATCCGATACTATACATTGCAATTGTATCTTAAGATGTTTCGATACATTCCCAAATTTGTTGATATATATCTATATAATGCAGCATTAAACGCCTATGCACATAGATGTTCGCTTGAAAGTTTATTAACTGCGACCAATTGTGTTTCATTTGAATGAAAACTCTGTTAGTATCTCAAAAGTTTTGTACTTCTTGTTCAAGGTATATCTGTTTCATTCCGAAACAACTTATTGGCGCTGTTTTAGCTGCTTAACATGACAGCTCTTTATAAATTTCGCTGATAGCGGTTCTTGCTTGTAGCTTTTGTAACTGATGGGAGCTAGTCGCTGCTCTGTTGCTGTCCAGCGAGCGGGTTGTCAAGTAACCATATGAACTTCAATAAGAAGCCTCCGCGCGATGGTGCAAATACCGCTGTGGATTTCTACCTCGCCGGTAAACGTATTACGGTTTTCGCAATAACGGATCACCGGACACGTGTACGTCACCAAGAACATGTGCAGCCCAGAAACGTTTCAGACGTATTGTACAGTTGCGCAAAGCGCTGCAGGACACCGCCATTATTCACGTTATTGACACATACAGATCCGATTACCTGGCGATTAGCAACAGTAAAAGGATTCAGGGAAGCCTAAACAACAAAAATAAATATATCTAAGTAAAATGGAAAAACGGTTCCGTATCAACACAGCGAATAACTGTAGAAACACGATAGAGGAGGCACCTCCAAGAGCTAATAATAATTGTTGCGTTTTACGTCGAAAAACCACGATATGACTATGAAAGACGCTGTATGGAGGGCTCCGGAAATTTTGGCCACTTGGGGTTCTAAAACCTACATATAAGCACACGAGCATCTACCATTTTCCCTCCATCGAAATCCGGCTACCGCGGCCTTCGGGCCAGCAGTCAAGCGCCATAAGCACTGGACCACCGCGGCGGGTAACCCCTAATAGCTACGATAATTGAATTCAGTGCCTATGGAAAATGGCGTAAAACGACTCTTTGGGACGCTCATGAGAAAAACGGAGCATTTGGTATAACAGTGTTTCTTGAATATCTTTGCCAACGTGTTTAAGATGGCGCCTAATAATTTACGTTATTATAAAGCAAACTCAAATTTGCTAATTTACTTAGCAGTAAGGAGAAATAAATATCGTTACTGTATACTCCAGGCGCGCCCGGATTATTATATATTTGTTCTCAACATCACCTTTACATAACAGTAAATTAAAGCGGAATATAAGTATATAAACTTATATTCCACTTGAAGAACAGAAGCAGAAATGACGCAGACATTTAAAAATATGAATAAAGCAGAGAGCTTACATTGACAGCACGTTAAAGGTACATTGAAGTAAGCAGACCGGCAGAAAAAAAACAATATAGAGACATAGATAATGCACGGCATGGAAAAGAAGGACCAGCTAAGAAATAACTTCTGCTAACAATCAAATTATGATTTGAAAAACTCTTTGAATAAAAGAAAAACAGACGTACACTCTTAGAGGAAAGTGAGCGCCCCGACGCCCTTTGTGAGAGTTTTGGCTTGTCCCGCTGGGCACTCCCTTTTCCGGGGTGAAACAACTCCCTCGAGACAGGGAGTGATTCAACGCCTCCTCATGGAGTACAGTACTCCGTCTGCGATAGAGTGAAAGCACTCATCCGAGGGAGTAAAGCTATCACGTTGAAACAGCTTTGAAATAAAATTAATCGAGCACAGAAAATGGCACATTCATACGCGCACACATTCACGCAACCAAAACACGTAGAGCGCTCGCAACCAAAACGCATACATTAGAGGATTTTAGTCTGTCCGGCACACTGGTATACGCAAAATGCTTTGCTTGTACCAGAATACCGGGTGTGAACTGCGCATACGCACGCCCGGTAAACATGGCCGCGTCGCCGAAAGCGATTGCCTGGGTCCACCTCGAATCTATCAAGTGGCCGTCGCGCGCTCTGTCGCTCGTTATCTCCGAACTGATGCTTTTATTTGCTTTAGGTTCACGTCGTTAAGCTTCGACAGCAAGGTATTCGTGTCGATTCGGCACCGTTTTCGAGAGCCATAGTCAAATAATCAACGATGTAGGCTTAGCGAGTGACGATCCCGGAATCTCGAAGGTCATACATTATGTGTCGGTTAGTTGTTTTTATCCTCGATAGCTGGCGCAACTTGACGTGGCGGCAGCTACGGCACACAAACGGGCTGCGAAAAAGAAAAATTTTTGCAGTCGGACAGCGTTTCACAGAATAACTTTTGTAATACATATCTCTAGGGGTAATTAGAAAATGGACATCAATGTAAACACGCACATATGACAGCACGTACAAACCGCACACGACACAGGAATCGAACTCATGACCACAAGCACCGAAAGCAGACACTCTAACCACTACACCACAGAGCCACCGCATGCCTTGTTGACTTTTCACGGCCTTATATATTTACAAAGTGGTTTGCAACGCGAGGGCGGAGCTTGCTACTTCTTTTTTTTGCATCAACGGCGTGTGTTTGCGCGTGGATTAGGTTAGTAAATAGTTAGCGCGGCGCCATGAACTCACGAATGCCACCGTTAGCACCTTCAGCTCTGACTTCTGTTCGTCGTTTGTCGTGCCGCAAGAGAAATGGTAAACGTATGTTTTTTGTGTGTTCACCATACATCGTGGATGTCTCGCTCGCCCAAAAATTTGCTCATACCGACGTGACAAGTACCTTTAGGTAGCGAAACTCACGTACGTGTATTCTACGAGCGTGTGCTGTTGAAGCAGTTTTGGTTATTTTTGCCGCGAGCTGCAAGTGTCTGCAGTGCGTTCTCAGCTGTTCGAAGACCATCATATGTCGCATATTTTTGTTACATACGTCGATGTCAGAGTTCCAAGGGCATTTTAGCGTGCACCTATACAAGCATTTATTGCGCGTGTAGGTGCTGTTGCGAGTTACACGCAGGGTCAGCGGCACATCTGAGCAGTTAAACGAATATTTGCATGATGAGCACTTACGCGCGCTGAAGCACGACATACAGTGCTTCTGCATTAGTCATAGTCAGTATTTAATTGCTTTTATACTCGGAGACTAGCTACCCTTTACTAAATAACCTTTACTCTTTCGTATCACGCCGCCGTCAAAATGTATGTCGAAGGCGTCCACCAAGGTTAAGCACGATGTCCATTAATTCGCGAGTGACATGTCTCCCTTAAAATAGAAAAGATAATACTGTTGCGATTCTGTATTGCGAACGTCCGCGTGTAGTTGGCACTACTCGTGAAGAGATTGTGCAGTACCTATTAAAAAAATGGCATTATTGTATGCCTCAGTGAAACAGCTGTTCTTCAGAAAATAAGGTTTCATTTTAATTGGTAGGATATTTTTGTCACGGCAGGACACAACTTTACTTTTTCGTGATTCAGGATTACACGTGGCACGAACATGAGTGCAGCAGATAAATAAAAACTGAAAAAAGTTGGTGCCATGTGCACTCCTACGACCTCGTGTACCTGTAGTTGATGTCCAAATCTACTATACAAATTATGCGACCATTTATAAATGATCAACCCATCTATGTTCGATCAAAGTTGATATGTTTCCGTTTACTGCCTGTCGCTTATTTGCACGATGTTTTGCAAGAATCATCGGTTCAACCCATCTGGTAGAACGCAAGCATTATCTGTAGCATACAATGGTTCTCAAGGGGGGGGGGGGGGGTCAGGGAAGCTATATCTGGGGGTCCGCGAAACGCATCTTCGAAAAACAAAAAACAAAATACGCCTTTTTTGAAGAAACAATATGTCCAATAACAGCGGCCCCCTCAGTTTTTTTTTTTTGTTGTTTCACCGCATAACGGTTATGCATTGCGGCGGAGCTGACTTGTACCTTCCATGAGATGGCTGTAAAGTTTTTACTACAATTTTCTACCACCTGTGATTTTCCAGGCTTGCAATTTGAAGAGAAAGCGTAGCGAGAAACAGCTGAAATGCGGCGGCAGATAGCACAACTTAGTGACAAGCTGTCGAGATTGAATTGGCGTGGCACTTTAGTTTGACCCTTCTTTGCCACGGAGAAATGCAAGGCACCTATTTCACGCTGCATGTTGTGCTAATTTATAAGCCCCCCCCCCCCTTACCTCTCACTGCAAGGGGTCCCTCATCACTTCCACCGGTCCACAAGGGGTCTCCAAAACATCCATGGCTGAGAACCACGACCTATATGTCAAAGCCTGAACAATTTCTTTCACATGTACAAGGACTTCTTTGTTTGAATGCATTACAAATTCTTAAAACTTCAAATGATGCATTAAATGCTGGTTGTAGTACTTTACTGGAATCAAAACAATAAGATCCACAATGTCAATGTAAATTATACATTTTCATCTACCACAGAACCTATGCTCATTATTGAACAGATCAAACAACATACACAATGCAACTTGAGCACTAAGTCACAGCAGTAAAATATTATGAAAATATAGTTCAAAAATTCATCACAAAGCACGACACATACACTTCGCAATGCCAGTATGCAAGTACAATCCAAAGAGATGGCATGCACAGCAGTGGCGTGGCCAGGGCGGGCCTACACCCCCCCCCCCTGGAAAATTTTTTTTGCTATGGCATACAGAGCCCAAAATGACAGTTGACCACATCTGCCTGCCCAGCTCCCACTACAAATCAAGGAGTCGCCCCCCCCCCCCTCCCGAAAAAAATTTCTGCCTATGCCCCTGATGAACAGACAACTTGGTGTCTGCTTACACATGAAGGCAACTCGATAAGTAATAATGGCTTGCAACACTTAGGCATGTTGGTGTACCATTTTTCTGATATATTGCAGGGTGATTCCACGTAAGATCGAACAAACGATGGCTGGTCGGCCTCTCAAATTTATTTCAAAATTTTATATATTATTGCCTGATGAGTGGAAAGAAGAGATCCGCAATTTGTTTTGCCGCCAAAAATTTTTTCGAACCACAGGAAATCAATAATGACGAAGAGGTGGAGTGGAGCGCTCATCCGTTCTGCTGTTTCGGCCAACTTTCGTTATGAATTGCACAAAATATATTAAAGTTAGGTAGCTGAAATTTATTTACCTAAATATATGCATGTTTTTGCTTCTGCTCAGGTATTTTCAGTTTCTATGTGTAGTGTAGATGTTTTTATAAAAAACCTCAAAAATGGCCCAATCGGCAAAATTTTCTTTACTTTGAAGGTCTTTATATCATAAAAGCCTTGTAGCAGAGCGACAAAAATTCTGCATTACGTTCTTTGCATGCGTATCTACCAAACTGCCAAATCTTGTATTTATATAACTTTTCAGTAAAGGGATATGATCAGGCTAAGTTCAAGAAAACACCGAACAATGAAAACTTCTGACGACGATTAAAAAAAAACCCATTTTTTAAATTTCTTAAACTCTTTCCACTTATTCTCCTCCACATCAGCTTTCACAATCATTAAAAACATGTTGCATAATGTCGTTGCACTAATAGTTACGGCCCCTCCAAAGACACCCTTAGGCAAGGATGGGCCAATCCGACTTCTTGCCCAGCAAGTGTATAAAATGCAGGCAGGATTGAATTTCTTTTTATTAAAAGGCCAGCAGGTACCTAAATAGGTGTCGCCGGCACTGAAGACGTTAAGTTTGAAATTATTTGGTCACTGCAGCGGCCACGAGCCTGGAGCTACCGAGTAGGCGCGCGCGCACCCGAGATGCTCGTTGTAAGAGACGGCGCAGTGAGAGCTCGTTCTCGCGTCCTCAGACCGATTGAGTTCGAAACAGCAACACCTCTCGGGTGACTTGAACGCACGTGCACTGGAGCTTCGCTATTCTATCCGCCCTCTGTTCGCATCTCAGCTAGGCGCTGATAACACGGCGGAGATGGAAGCAAGATGAAAACTCTGTAAGGGAGTTACGTATGAGCGCTCGCTTCACGCACGCTGCTGCCACAGAAACTGCGCAGCGCCAGTTGCGATCAGTGGAGAGCATGAACGTGGCGCTCCAGTGGCAAAGCAAAATATGGATTGTCAAAGGAAAGAAAAGCAAAACTATCGGTAACCGGATGCGCTTCTCTATATTAGATGCCGGCAGCAGACGGCGTGAACTGGCCGCGTGTTCGTTGCGCTGTTCACACTTCATTCAGCGCGGATAGTTCTTGTGCTTTGCTCTTACTCTACTCCTCCTGTGCGTCTCATGACGAGAATAGCTCTGAATGAGTCTATTGTGGAGACTACCTTTCGAAGCACAAGAAGCGTAAAGGAGTACTGACACGAATTTTAAAAAATTTCGGATTGTTGCTCTAAATAAAAATACTGGTGTCGAGAAACCTAAAACGACTATTGTGGCGCCTGGGAATGCATCCTATATTTTATTTAGCGCCACCTTAAATAGACACTTTTGGTTTCGATATCGAGGGGGTGGCTTCTCAGTGTCGTTTCATAGCAGTGTGACGTCACGGAGATACAGAAATTCGCGACGTACTAGCGGGAAATCCGTCATCTGCTCGTGGTGCAATAGACAACGATGAGTGAATTGTCGTCCAGTGACCCTGACAGTGATTTCTACGATTTAGGCTGCATGCAGGACGCAGAACTCGCGAACTCGGAGGAACTGTCTTGACTTGTCGGGATAATGTCCTTGCAGTGTGGCTGGCTTGCAAATGCTCAGCGACGAAAACTTCAAAGTCAAATTAAAATATTTTATACGTGTTCTCCGACTCCAGTGTGTGGGCAGCGTGGACACTGCATACCAACGAAGCAAAAAATGTCATTTTTGCGATGTCTGAAAATCGTGTCAGTACTCCATTAATTAATGCAAAGAAGCCAAAATTTCGCAGAGTTACCTACCCAGACATAAATGCTTTGAAGGAACGTTTAACGCCCGAAAGATCAGTGAGTGTCAGTGAGACGGACTACTTGTGCTACGCGTGCTTTTGCTACCACTGCAATAAAAGATCTTCACGGAACGCACTGTATAACGATGACATTCTTATGGCCCCTGAAAAAGAAATCGACGCAATTAACCAGATCACTGCGACTACCGGTGCACGTGCGTTCAAGTCACCCGAGAGCTGTTGCTGTTTCGAACTCAATAGGTCTGACGACGCGAAAACGAGCTCTCACTGCGCCGTCTCTTACAACGAGCATCTCGGGTGCGCGCGCACCTGATCGGCAGCCCCGCGCTCGTGGCCGCTGCAGTGACCAAATATTTTCAAAATTAACGTCTTCAGTGCCGACAACACCTTTTTAGGTACCTGCTGGCCTTTTAATAAAAAGAAAGTCAATCCTGCCTGCATTTTATACACTTGCTGGGCAAGAAGTCGGAATTGCCCATCCTTGCCTAAGGGTCTTATTGGAGGGGCCGTAACTATTAGTGCAACGACATTATGCAACATGTTTTTAATGATTGTGAAAGATGATGTGGAGGAGAATAAGTGGACAAAGTTTAAGAAATTAAAAAAATGGGATTTTTTTTTAATTGTCGTCAGAATTTTCCATTGTTCGGTGTTTTCTTGAACTTAGCCCGATCATATCTCATTACTGAAAAATTATATAAATACAAGATTTGGCAGTTTGGTAGATACGCATGTGAAGAACGTAATGCAAAATTTTTGTCGCTATGCTACAAGGATTTTTTGAGATAAAGACCTTCAAAGTAAAGAAAATTTTGCCGATTGGGCCATTTTTGAGGTTTTTTATAAAAACATCTACACTACACATAAAAACTAAAAATACCTGAACAGAAGCAAAAACATGCATAAATTTAGGTAAATAAATTTAAGCTACCTAACTTTAATATATTTTGTGCAAATCATAACGAAAGTTGGCCAAAACAGCAGAGCGGATGAGCGCTCCACTCCACCTCTTCGTCATTATTAATTTCCTGTGGTTCGAAAAAATTTTTGGCGGCAAAACAAATTGCGGATCTCTTCTTTCCACTCATCAGGCAATAATATATAAAATTTTGAAATAAATTTGAGAGGTCGACCAGCCATCGTTTGTTCGATCTTACGTGGAATCACCCTGCATTAGTTTGCCCTCAGGCATGAAAACATGTTACACATGATTGTGCAGTTCAATTTTTCGTATAAAGACCTGTGGTGTCGACCATAGATCCACCTGCCAAGGTTTGTAAACACAGTCGCCTTTATTCACATATTTTTAAGAAATAATGTAAATTTATAAAGTTAAGCTTGGGAACATGGCATTATTTCGCAACCCTATTCACCGTATTATTATGCATAGGTAGTAGACCAATGGTTACAATATTTAAACGCCAGCTAGTGCCATCCAATTCGACTGGAAAATTGGTTCTTCGTCACCTTCAACAGCTCAATTTATGGCTCGTGCAGAAGTACCACATTGAAAATGAATCCGAATACCGTGACAGGAAAGTTACCTCGGAGTTAGGTAATAGCATGCTTTGAATTAAAAATTGCCCATCAATACTGGTGGTGGCTTGGCACATTAGAGCCAAGGACTGGACATGCCATGAGGTTGAATAAAAATTGAACAGGGAATAAATAATGGCTGTAAAACAGTCAAGAACCATGCTTAGTAAATGAAATGAGTTAACATTCAGCATCTTTTCAAGCCTTGTAAAATTGTCAAATGCACACTGTTATTGGAAAGTTTGGAATCAGCACCGTGCATAACACAGCGCAGCAGTCCAAGTGGTGACAATCCTAAATACTGAGAGATGTACAAGATCATCAGTATAGTATACTGTAAGGCACAGGAGTGTTCACGGAAGAGACCGTCTTGTAGACAAACAGGTAGGCCAGAACTGTTGCTGCTTTGCCAAAAGTGTTCAGTCTTCCTGAAAAAGATATCAAGCAAAGAAGTCCATTAAGCTTTCTGCATCCATACAAAATACCCACTTGACTTCTCTTACTGCAGACTTTTCCGAAAGAAACACAAAAATACAAAATTAAGAAGCTGCCAAGTATTTTCTTGCGAGATATTCAATGATTTCGCAGCTCACTTTCATTCTTGTAATATCTAGAAAGACGCAGCATTATAATAAAGACGAGGCTCATTTGCTTGTCCATGTTTTGCTGCCATGTTTTTATACACATAGCAAAAGAACAAGGTAAAATAGCTAGTGTGCAGTGTTGCTTGTTGTTTTGTGGAGGCAACTCCTATTACAAAAATAATTCATTTATCCTCAAAACTTAGTGCAAGTCCTCCCAAATAAATTATTTAAAATCCTAGGCTAGACGGGACAAAATATAGATATATAGTACTTATGAGGCATGCCACAGTGGACAGCCTCGATTTTTCAATTTACATTTAAATATCAAACTCTCTTTATGCCAAAGCAGCATCTAGATGTCTTTCTTACAGCACTTCGGACTAAACCAGCGGTGCACATAGCACCTGCCTATAAGCACTGCACCATCCTGCTTCTGCCAACTATGAAATGCGTGCACACTGAAAATTTTCTATGCTGCTTACTGCTTGCTATTACTTTAAATCTCCCCTAGCCAACACAAACTAGACAACCAATTAATATAACTATCAAGTGGAAATGAATGTAAAAATTTTCCTAACAGTGATAACTTAAATCACAAGGCGCATGCAGCCCATCCTATGTTAGTCCTGTTGTGACTCACAAGAGGACTAACATTTGTGTCGCACATTTGTGAACGGTTTTGCAACTACCGAACAAAAAAATAAAGTTAAACACCATAATAACAATGCGCTGGTGAGCTTCAATGTATATCGATGTACATGCCACTTGATTGTTAAGGTAATTCATCCAATACTGAC